>NC_047123.1:32009851-32237351 GCF_902500255.1 Thalassophryne amazonica | reverse complement strand
TGTATGTGTGGGGTTTGTCAGAGTATGTTAATGCACAGCTTGTATGAACTGGTGCACGCGTGTGTCTGTGAAGAATGATGCGTGTCATCAGGCGAGTGAGAGGTTGTCGCTTGGGGAGCGCTGCCACGCTAAGACGACCCTGGCCGCCATCTGAACCCCTCCCAGGACGGCTGCCAGGCCTCCTCGGAGCACTTTAAGGGTGAAGTCACACTCTGACAGGCTCGCTACTTACTCGCCAACAACTGCGCTGTGTACAGTGATCACACGGTAAATATTTCAGAAGGCGACGTGTACAACAGAGACATCTTCAAACATCTCTCTCCCTAATGCTACCAGATATCACTGTTGGCTCACCTTCTTATGGCGTTCAGCCTTTAGTGCAATAGAAAGCAAATGCATGATGTTACTTCTTGAAAGGAGCCATATTCTACTTTTCCCCAAGACAAAACACGCGTGTAGTCCGACATACTAAACACACAAATTACATTTTCATGTCAAGAAAAAAAAAGTGTGTCTGGTGCTTTAAATGGAAAAGAACTGCCATTTGCCACGCCCTCTCTCGCTTCAAGGGCCATTTCATAAATTAAACAGGAGCACATATATGGAAAATTGTACACACACAGTTGAACCTTTGTGGATATAATTGAAACTGAGATCACATGCAGCTATAAAACGCAAATAAAAACTGATTTTGCACAATAAGACACTTTTAATATTGCTTGACTCCACCCCCTTGACCCAGATATGTCTCAAAAACTAAAGTATGTATGTATCCATGTCCGAACCTGAGACTTACAGCAGGTTTTAATAAAAATGAGCTATGTGAACTGTTTTTGCAATTAAAAAAAAAAAAAAAAAATTATTTGAAGCTATCCATCTAAGAATAGCGGACTGTAACAGTAACATAATTTTTAGCTAAGTGAAAGTGAGCTGATTGTTAAAATAACTAAGTAGAGTACTGACTGAGTTTAAAACTGATTGACACGAAATCTATAAGTAGCTAAACTGATATGAAGCAAAAGCAAAAATCAAGCTGAATATAAAAGTAACTGAATCTAAAGGTGACTGATAATTGGACGTGATAATAACCTACTGTAAAGCTAAATAAAAAAAATAAATAAAGCTAATTCGAAAAGTAAACCGAAGGTAGCTGAAGCTAAATCTGAGTGAAAATTATTACAAAATAACTGAATGTGAAGTTAAATTATATAAGGCGAACTGACTCAAGCTGATGGAAAGCTAACTAAATTTCAAAGTAACAGAATGCAAAGTTAACTGAATTTCAAAGTAACTGATTGTAAAGCTAAATTAATATTATGCTAACTGAAGCTCAAGCTGACTGAAAGCTAAATCAATATAAATCTCAAAGTAATTGAATGTAAAGCTGAGTGTGGTCTAGTTGAAAGTCAGCTATGTTCAAGCTGACTGAATGCTAACTGTATCTAAAAGTAACTGATTGTTTAAGTTAATATTAGAATAACTGAAAACGCTGTCAACTATGGGTTGGCATAGATACGGCAAATTTGTAGGTGAATTCGTCCTTCCTGAACTGGCCGCCTGATGAAAACAAGCTTGAGATTCATTGATTGTTGATTGAAATCACCTGGTTTTGTTTTGTCTCTAACTTGCTTCTAACAGCCAGCTGATGGCTATCATTGCTTGGAACAATGAGATTTATACACCAAGCTCAACTGAAGTGAACCATTGTACATTAAATTGACTTTACTGATGAGTCCGACCCCTTTTGAAAAGTGATCAAATTACATGTATTTGTAAAATGGCCACCAGAGGGTGCTCAGTGTAAAGTCCGCGCCATCCCATCTAGGGTGAGCTAAAAGCTAGCTGAACCTAAAAGCAAATGAACATAATGCTACCCGACTCAAACTGACTGAAAACTAAATAAAGCTCAAATTAATTGAATGTAAAGCTAAATTAATTAAAAGCTAACTGAATCTCAAGAAAGCTAACTAAAGCTCAAAATAGCAAGTCTAATTTAATATAAATCTACCTGGTCTATAGGTCTCGTTGAAATTTAACTGGAGTTCAAGCTGGTTGACAGCTAGCTGTATCTATAACTTACTAATTGTTGAATTTGATATTAAACTGATTGAAAAGCGCTAACTGAATGAGGGTAAGCAAAAAGATCGCTCAACCTAAAAGCAAATTAACATAATGCTAAGTGCCTCAAACTGATTGAAAGCTAACTGTGTTTAAAAGTAACCGATTGTTGACGTTAATATTACGCTAATTGAAAATACTAACTGAATTACTGTCAACTATATAAGGTAAGCTAAAAATAGCTGGAGCTAAAAGCAAATAACACAATGCCAAGTGACTCAAACTGACTGAACGCTAACCGTATCTAAAAGTAAAGCTAAATTAGTAATAAAGCAAACTGAAAACCTAACAGAATAAAACTAAAGACTATAACTAAAGTCAGTGGAATCAAATTGAAACTAAGTAAATGTAATTTTTTCCATTTAGCTAAAGCTAGCTGGAAAACGCAATGAATGTAAACAAGACTAAAAGTTTATTTTATATATATATATATATATATATATATATATATATATATATATATATATATATATATATATATATATATATATATATATATATATATATGGCATGTGGTGTCACACCTACACATGTAAAATATTTTCTTGTGTGAAAGTGTGAACATAATAATGTGGTCAACAGTTTTGTGTTTAGATATGGGGCAAAGAAACTTAAGGGTTTTTCCATTTCTTCCACCAAAAATGACTCATCGTGAAATAAAAAAATGTGACAATGACCTTTCCAAAGAGGTCACGCGTTTAACTGTTGACACTTGCATTACTAGTAACTACTGGATTCATGAAATAACTGGCATTTCAGTGTGCAGCGGTGTGGACTTGTCTTCTTCTTCTTTCTTTTCTCCCATCTTTTTCCTTTTCTTTGCCTCACCACCCAATGCTCCTTTAATCACCTGGCTTGCTCTCATTTCCATATTAAATAGGCTTTAATCATGAAAAGCAATCAGGCTTTTGCATATTCATACCTTCCCCTGCATGCCGGCTTCCCCGTCTCGCTCTAGTGCCAAGCAGCTAGTAATCAGTAGGCAGGCGGCATAATGCCACAGCCCATCGCATGAAAACATGCACACTGCATGAGTTAGAAATAACTTCACATGCTACTTATGTATTATCTCTACTCCAAGAGATAGAGCGAGAGAGAGGGGCAGAGATAAAAAAAAAAGAAAGATGGTGAGACTGATCCCTGATTTGAGCTGTGAATATTTGTACAGAGGCTCAAGGAAAAGTCGATTTGCATAATGACTTTGTAGTTTTGCATTAATCACATTTGCATATGAAAATGCGTTAATTACTCCTGATGATTTTTTTTTTTTAAACTTGCTTCATTTGATGTCCAAGCTCTGGGGTTGTGATTAAGGGTTACATGGTGGCAGTTGTGTAGATGGTGTGTGTGTGTGTGTGTTTGAGTGCTTGCCAGGGAATTTATCTTGTGTGTGCGCTGTGAGACATGTGTGTCTATTCTGTGTATGTTCTTGCCAATTTCTAAATGTTTCCTTCTTCATCTGTGGGGAAAAAATTTTAAAACAACTTCTTTTTCTGGCTTAAGAAGTAAGAAACATGAATTTAAGCAAACTATTATCTTATTTTAAAGTGGCCATGTAGTGCAAGATTTTATTTTGTTCACACCATTTATATGTTAAATAAGGGTGGGGTTTCATGTTAAAACATTCTCAAAGTCCCACATTTGTGCGATTGTATGTGGAAATTGTCATAAGTATATTTCAGGCTGGAAATAGCTGGTTTGAGTCCACTCCTGGGGCAATGTGCATAAAAACAAAAGTGTAGATTCATAACAAACATTGTGTATATATACAAAGGCAGAAATCTTCATGCACATTCTTTTCAGCAGTATTTACAACCATGTATCTGTATGACTCTTTCATAAATCTCAGTCATTATGAAATTGTACACATGCACTCACCTGTTTTCTACACCTATCTTTAGCCATGAATGGAAGTAGACACAACTTCAAGTACTTGTTTGCATATAAAAAGACTACAAGCACCACAGGTTAAAAGGTTTTTTTTTGTTGTTTTTTTAGGTGAGAGGGGGTGTGGCCAGTAGCAGCTTGTTTTTATTAGATACAGAAATAGGATGTTCCTCAGATTACTCTTTTATTTTTAATTTTAAGGTCATATCAACTTTGTATCTGTAGGACATTTTAGCTACAAATTTAAATATTAATTTTAAAGCCGCCTGACAGTCTAAATTAACTTCCTGAAAAGTTGTATAATTTATATATAACTCTAGGAATATCATACAAATCACATGCATTAACACCAAATTTCACATCTCTGAATATATTCTTAAAGTGGCTGAGATGTTTTTCTAGCTTCCAAGAACATTGCATAACATAGTTAAATATGAAATATGAATAAACAAATACTTGCACTTTTTTTTTTTTTTTAATTTGAGATAAGTTGGTAGACTGGTTTTGATTGTTCTTATCTAAGGAAATGAAATTGCTTTTAACCACTTGAAACCAAGTGTCATCTTCTTTAACACCATCTTTAAACGGTTGTAAAGCAACAGTAAAATGTCTTAAACTGTCTTTAATCTGACTAAATGTGAGATAATCTGGTTGTAAACTGTCCCACACCAAGGACAGACTTGTTTAAAGTGCTGTTAACGCACTTTAAATGGGGTTTAAACCCAATATTAGCGGTTTTTCAGCTGGTTTTAAACAGCGTTCAAACAATGGAGATCTAAAGTGGATTTTAAAGTGGCTAAACGTGACACAATTTTTAATTTTCTAAGTGGCCATGTGATCAAAAGAAGCAATTTTTGCTTAGATGATGAGAAATTACGGTGATTTATGTTTTTATTTAAAAAAAAGGATTACATTTTACAAACATGACTAATGAAGTCAATATTAATAATAATAATACTAATAATAATAATAATAATATCAATATTCACCTAAGTGAGTAATCAGGAATTATATAATTGTTAGCTGCAGCTCGAGTAAGTACAATTGTGTGTGTGTGTGTGTGTGTGTGTGTGTGTGTGTGTGTGTACGATGTGTGTAACAGACTTCAGTTTGCACGCCTACTTGCAGACAGGTGCTGTTTGAACATCAAAAGTGAATAAATCAGCAATAATTCAGCATGTGCAAAAATCCTTTTTTTTGGTTGTGCATGTGTGTGTGTATGTGTGTGTGTGAGTGAAACTTCACACATTGTTTTCATTACAGTACGCAGAAATAGCAAACAACGCTGTTGATTTTCTAATGAGCAGCAGGAAGGAAGCATAAGGAAACATACTTGCCTTTTTTTGTTTAAAGCTTAAATAATTAAGATGAATTACTATAATAATTTTAGCTTGTAATGGTTAATTTGCTGTTTGTTTGTGTGAGTGTGTGTGTGTGTAAAAGCATGTGTGCTATACATTAAATGTGTTCTGGCCTGTGTCTGGGCCCCTGTTTTGTTGGCCTGTAACACCGCGCCTCAGACGAGACCACCCCAGGGGCCGTCTGACTCGGCTTGTGTCTGTCTGCTTCATCCAGTAGGGTCAACTGGGTCTAAATGCCGCGACAGCCACCTGATACACGTGCATGCACGTGCACGCACAGCTGGAGTTTCACACATTTATGCAAAAAAGGCGACTTCACATACATGACAGACGCGTAAAACATGCAAGCATGCAGCAATGCATACAACGCGCGCGTGCGCACACACGCACACACGCACACAGCTTAAAGGCTCCCACATGAAGGCATCAAACGCTCCACAGCTAGCTTTATGGCACTCATATGGCAGCCGATTTGATATTTTCCTACCACAGCGGGGGAATAAAACTTGCCACTAATTTGGACTGCGAGCGCCACCGCTAACTTTCAGCATGTGCCGACTGACTGTGTCGTCCAGATGTGTGGAGTCTTTGCTCCTTAACAGCCTTGCTTAAGAGGCATTAGAAACCTCACACCCCATCCGTGCCGTGCACAGAGAGTGATGATTGAAGTTTGGTATTTGGTGCGGAGTTCTTAGCGAAGTGCTGATGTGAACTTGGTCTGGCTACTATGCGAGCCATAAGTTGTGCGCGAATGTGTTTATGTTCTATGGAAAAACAGCTTTAAGCACGACAATCTGACAGCTGCACTGTAGCTTGGCGAGGTTTGCAACTGATGTGGGGACTATGTTTGGGGAGCTAACTGTCACTCAGAAACATGAAGCCTCACAACAGCAGCATTAAATTCTTTCATTAAACCCAACCAACAGCTTGACTTTAACTGCAGAGCACCTTTTAGTATAATAGATTAATAGTTTGGTACAATTATGAGTCAGCTACCTGCAAACTAGCCAAGCTAGCTGGCTTTGTCAGCCATTGTATAGCGCTTGCTAGGCTAGTTAGCTTGCCAGCTACTGTGTTTTTACATGGATAAAAGGAACTACATGAAAATGTATTTGTATTAGTCAATATTTCTTAACAACAAATTGCACACTATCTGGTATTCAGAATGTTTACTCTGGTAGAATAGGATTATTAGAATTAAAGTGCACAATTATGCTACGGGCTAATGCATACTGTATATAAACACATAAAACATGCTGAAGGCTCAATAGTAAAAAAGTAATAAAAGTAAAAAATATCAAGCAATTATTAACCTAAATAAATAAATAAAGCAAATGTGACCACTTTCCACCTGTAAAATGAAGTTTTAATTTATCAGGTTTTCACAATAATTTTGTTATTGAGTGATAACCGCCTTTGCAGTGTGTTGCACCAGGTAGTACTCCTATGGGGAAATTAAGGAAAAAAGTAATTCGAAAATGAGGTTTGTAATTTGATAACTTTTATTTGGTTAATAAAATAACAGTAACAATCATAATAATAACAACAATTATTATTACTATTATTTTTGTTGGAATGGTAACGTGTGGACATCACAAATTAGATCACACACAAACACAAGGGGTGATTGAGAAGTTTTGAGCCTGACCCAGAAAAAGAAGGTCGTGGTTCTCCATCTATTGCATTCTGAGAAACCAACATTTTCAACACTGCAATGAGTCAAAACTTCACTCATTCTTGAGAAATGTTGGTTTCTCTGAATGCAGTAGATGGAGAACCACAACCTTCTTGTAGGTCAGGCTCAACACTTCTCAGTCATCTCTCCTTGCTGGTGCAAATTTCTCAAACTTAACCTATGCTGAATGTGACGTGAGGTGTTCCTGCAAGTGTTTCCCTTCCTGGGGGAAATCTGGGAGAATCCACGGATGGCAGCAAATTACATTAAAAGTTAATTGAAATTTGATCCCAAATTTCTCGGCCAAAATGAAAACTAGACCGAGGTGTAACATGTCAGCTTTAATTAAACGACCTCTGTAATTACAATAGAGTTCCACATGCAGATGCCTTCAAATGTGCACGCACATGCACACGTGTGGATTTACCTGGTCAGCAGTAATCACTGGAAGGTGCCCTGTGGGACACCTGCGGTGTGTGAGCGCGTGCTTTTGTGGCCCCAAAATAAGCTTTTCTGCCTGTCTGCGGTGCGGCGCTGGTGTTTGTTTGTGACTCAAATGAGATCACGTCGACCCAGTTGTTTGAAATGAACTCTCTCATGTTTGTTTCGGTTGATTCGGGCCTGTTGCTCAGACTCAGGTGCAGGACAAACAACCACCATGGAGACCACAAGCAGGGCCCGGCGCCGCTTTGGTTTTGCATCAGTTCCGAATGCTTCGTGCTGAAGCGTTCAGGTGCACAGGCATGTATTTCACTTCACACTTGTTTGTGTGATTAATTGTTCACATCTGCATAAAAAAGTGGACCAAACTATCCTCAATAGATTTCAGTACTGTTGAGTCCGATCGTTACTATCAGCAGTCTTATTTTCTTTTCAGGGTTAACTGTGAACAAGAAAAGTGACGGCACTTTTTTCAACGGGTGTCATCTTATACGACTATGATTATTGTTTTCCTCTTATCTTATTAACATCTCGCTCAGGGTGGGTGGGGCTATAGAGGTGTTGTTTTATGGTTGTGTTTTCCGTGACAGATATTGAAAGCATCTCATGGCACATTTAAGCTGCGCCCTTATTTTATCCACTTATTCTCGCTGAGCAATTACTTGAAAAAAGACAAACACGAGACATGACAAGAATAAACTGTATTTATGTTTGTTTTTCACTTAAATGTAAATCAGCAGAGTGTCAGAAACACAAGCTGGGAGATCATTAACACATTATTCACTTTTACGCCACACAATATCATTTGTCAGGAGTAGAAAATTGCACAAGGGGGAGAAAAGCATCTATCTATCTATCTATCTATCTATCTATCTATCTATCTATCTATCTATCTATCTATCTATCTATCTATCTATCTATCTATCTATCTATCTATCTATTGTTTCAATATAAATACAGTTTTTGGTGCTAAGTCTTCATTCATATGTCGGTAAAAGAACTATGAAATTTAAAAATATAGAATTTTTGTGCATTTAAGTAAAGACAGCAGTATTTCAAAGAAAATAAGAATTGTTAAACACAATGTTTTTGTAAAACCATGAGATAGTTCATTCAAAATGCGTTGTTTTTAAATGTAAAGCAAAGTCACACACACGTGTTTAATCTTTTGCACCTTTTCCCTAAAATGGCCTGATATTCTGCAGCATTTCTTTATTTTAATAATAATAATTTAAAAAAAAACAAGCATTTTTCATGTTAATGCATATTTCAGCAAAATTATGTGGAATGAAACTTTTAGCAAAAGAGAAATAACCACCTCTCTGTTGGTGCTGATTGGGATACAGATATTAATTCTTGGTCATTATTTTCAGACACTCTTAAAAAAAAAAACCTTTGATGATTAATCTTTTCACAAGGAAGAACACAGTCATGGTGTGTCATGTGAATTTCGGTTTTGGGTAAATATTTTTTTTTCTCCTCAACTTCCTTTATCAAGCAAGACAGTGCATTTAAAAAATTCTCAAGAAGAAGGAAGAAAAAAGATGATGCTGTGAAACCGGTTGGAATGATCAATCTGAACCTGAGAAAGAACCCAGTCATTTTTTATGTTGATCAAAATCTGGACTTAGAGTTTGCTTGATTTTTCAAACTTTTTTTTTAAACAGCTATACTGGGCATTTTTCCTATATTTTGGATCAATTCCTGGGGTGGGGTGGCCCTCTGTGCTGCAAAACCTGTTGCAACGAGCAAATTTATCAAGAGGAAGAGCTACCAAATTTTGCCGTAGATTAAGATCCAGATGAGAATTCAGAGTTCTGTTTTAAAAAAAACAAACAATTGTTTGAGAGCGTTTTTTTAAATTAAAAAAGCAATTTTTTTCAAAAAGAATCTTGAAACCCAAGAAAACCTTCGGAATGATCAATCTGATCCTGAGGAAGAACCCAATCAATTTTGATGTTGGATTTGGATTCTGAATGCTTTCTTCTCTGGATTTCATTATTAACAGCTAGACTGGGTATCTTTCAATATTTTTGGGTCAATCTCTTGGGGTGCGGATGGGAACACCGCCACATAGCACCTTGTCTTTTGCAATGATGACATTTATAGCTGGGAAGAATAGTACAATTTGGGTATAGATTGGAAACCAGATGTGGATTCTCGGTCCTTTCTTCAAGAGCAAAATGGAGCTTTTTAAAAAAAAACAAAACAAAAACATATCTCAAAAATGAACGCTGATCGCTGAACGTTTTTGACAGACCAGTGAAACCAATGAAATTTCACGCAGCTCCAGATACAGATCTGGATCTGTGAAAGTGAAATTTCCATTCAGACAGAGGAGATAATGTTTGTAATCCCGATGCAACGTTCAAGGACTGTTCGGTCTTGGCAGACATGAACGCTCTCCGAGTGCCCTCATAGTTAGAAATATAAATACTCTCCCATTTCCTTACTTTTTAACTTTAACCGATAACACATGCCCTGTCACTCATGAGAAGAGAAAAATCATTGGCTTTGGCTTGTTTGCGGGATGAAAGAAGGTTTGCACTGTCATGACTTTGGAGACGTTGGCGGTGGGGGGGTTCACTCCTCGAGGTTCAGGGGCCGTGCTCTGCTTGTATACTGGCGTAATTCAGACTTTTCCAGAAAGCTCTTCCCTCTACGTTTGTCTTTCCCAAAGCAGAACACAGCTCGCCAAAATGAAATAAAGCCTAAGATGTTATCGGAGTGATTGGTGCCAGCGGAGCTTGTCTGAGCCTGTGGTCTGGCGGGCCAACGCCGGCCCGTACCAGCACTAGTGTACATGTGTGTGCGTTTTTTTTTTTTTGTGTGTGTGTCCTAAAGGCACTGGGTAGATGAAAGCTTTCTTTAACCATAAGCTATGCAGGAGCCGTGCCAGGAGCAGGAAATGTATCAGCGTGATAACAGCCAGAAAGACAGAGGGAGGAAAAATGAGAAAGAGCGCAAGAGCGGCCACACAGAGCCCATGGGGGGGTGGGGGAGCACACACGCCTGGGGCTAAATGTAGACCCGTCACACACATGCGACGGCGTAAATGTGTATCTGTGTGCTGAACGCTGGTGCTCACGTCTATGTGTGTATGTATGTTTGGGGAGGGTTTGAGTCTTGGCGTAAGAAAGCCAAGAGGAAGTTTGACAAACCTGAGCATGTTTCAGAAGTCACTTGGAGACAGAAGCGTTGGAACCCCAAGAAGGTTAGAACCCCAGGAAGGTTTTCCCACCAGCGTTCACAGAGAGAAAGAAACAAAGAGAGACGAACTTAATACTGATTATATTTCAGATTCCAGTCTGTTAGATATGTTAAATGAGACAGTAAATGCGCCTTTACAGCTTCAGTTGTCTTAAACCATTCAGTCAACACCCCCAACGCCACACTTGCACGTGATGCTCTGCGTTTTATCAGTCCTAAAAAACAAATTCCTGATTGGAGCAGACGGTGAGGATTGCTCGGTCCAGAAATTGATTCACAGTTTGGAACACAGCGATGCCACACCCACTTTTTAACATATCAGGCATGTTGATAAAATGGTTGAGTTCACTAACAATAAATTATCGAAACTCATTTCCATCAAATTTGATGTTGTCCAATATAACAGCATGAGTCTGGCAATTTGACATTGACGTCTTTGACCGATGCAAACTAAAATCCTGCTCACGTCTTAAATGGACTGCATTTATATAGCGCTTTTCCATCTGCATCAGATGCTCAAAGCACTTTACAATAATGCCTCACATTTACCCTGATGTGAGGGTGCTGCCATACAAGGTGCTCTCTACACACCGGGAGCAACTAGGGGATTAAAGACCTTGTCAGGCTGGGATTTGAACCAAGGATCTTCTGGTCTCAAGCCCAACAGCTTAACCACTTGACCATCACCTCTTCCCATCGAGGCGCCCAGTGCACTTGCTAAGTTTGATCAAAGCCAGATTAGTTGTTGTGAGGTCACATTCTCACTTTCATGGATATGCATCCCAGAAGGCTACGATCTGAAACTTTGACAGTGTCTCAGAAAACCCGATTGAGTCCAACAGGACGTCTGTGATGAACTGGGATATTCCGTTATTGCGCTGTGGTCTTGTGTTAACCATGGTGGGATTTTCAAGATGATCAAAATTCCTTCCAATTGCAAACTTTGGCATCTCTTGCATTTACATGGTGTCCTTAATGCTGTTTGTGCTAAAATTGTTCTACAGGTATTTTTTTTTTGCACGTCATGTGGTGTTACGTCATCAAACCCCATGCTAGATCACAATCACGTGCAGCCGTGATCTTCACTTGCTAATTTTTCACACTTATACTTTCGGGATCCATATCTCGGAAATGGGGCATTGAGATAATTTGCATGCAAACACAGTTACACAGAGATCGAGGGTGTATACTTCCGGCTGTGATGCTAAGAACCATATCTATATTCCTTGAGGAAGTGATTCTAAAACAATACAAATGCTCAAGGAATAAGTTGCTTTAGAAAACTGCTTAAATCACTTTATGAGAGATCAGCTTCAAAGAAATGAATCACTTTTTTCCAAAAATACTAGAAACACCTGGCTCCTGTCAGATTGTACCTCTTACGTTCTTTCCTAAGCACTATTTCTTGAACCTGATGGAGATCATCATGAGGTCCAGGAAAACTGTGAAGGAGAATTCATGAGGACTTGGGAAAAAGACAGTCATGATGTTCAGAGAACATAAGACATAACACATAAGACCAAGATGAAGTATTTACATATACTCGTATTTACACTAGGTCAGATAAATATAGAATAGCACATTATTTAAGTCAAATGTCTTTATTTCATTGCTTCTGATTATATTTTTAAAATAATCAAATATTTTTTGATTCATTTTAATACATTTTATTAGAAAACTGAAAGAATAACATATTTGACCTTCAACTGTGTGACATCATTCTTAAATTGCAGCATGTTACTCAATTGCATCAACATTCTTCTTCAGGTTTAATTGTTTGTGCCGGTGAGTGGACTGGCCCCTTTCTGAAATTCTACAAAACATTCAGAAAATAATTCACCGTTTTGAAACGCAATTATTTCAGTAAATAATTCAGTCTCAAAATGCTCAAAACAGTAAATGGAACAATTGCTTCAGAAATTATGGTTTCAAAATGCTCAAAACAGTAAATGAAACAATTGCTTCAGAAAATTACAGTTTCAAAATGCTTAAAACACTAAATGATACAATTGCTTCAGAAAAATAAGGTTTCAAAATGCTCAAAACAGTAAATGAAACAATTGCTTCAGAAATTAAGGTTTCAAAATCCTTAAAACACTAAATGATACAATTATTTCAGAAAAATAAGGTTTCAAAATGCTCAAAACAGTAAATGAAACAATTGCTTCAGAAATTAAGGTTTCAAAATGCTCAAAACAGTAAATGAAACAATTGCTTCAGAAATTAAGGTTTCAAAATGCTTGAAACAGTAAATGAAACAATTGCTTCAGAAAAATAAGGTTTCAAAATGCTCGAAACAAATAAGTAAACAATTGATTCAGAAAATTAAGGTTTCAAAATGCTCAAAACATTAAATGAAACAATTGCTTCAGAAAATTAAGGTTTCAAAATGCACAAAAGAGAAAATGAAACAATTGCTCCCAAAAATTAGGAACGCTTCAAAATGCTCAAAAGAGTAAATGAAACAGTTGCTTCAGAAAATGATGAATCTGTCTGAAATACTGGAAATACTAAATGAGATTTTTAAAAACAATTTAGTGATTTGAAAAGCTGAAAAAACTCCTGTGTTTAACCCTCTGAACCTTTCTGCACTGCCACCTTGTCATAGATACATCTGCTTCCAGTGCTTTTATTTTGACAGGGAAACAGTGCTTTTCATTTGAGTTGTGGCAAACGCACTGAAGCAAACCTGTGTTTCGTTCTTCCTAAAAAACAAAAAAAACAAAACAAAACCCCACAACAGGCCCCTTCTCCTCTTCTTGAACAGAATGGGCCCGTTGCCAAATGTGTTTTGTCCATTTTTATTTTTAACACTTCCCCCTATGTTACTTTGGCTGTAGTAAGATAACACTAATTAGGCCATTTGCAAATTGGAACAAATGATGCAACACTCTTTGGGCTCTGTGCACTCGTGCACATGTTCTCTCCGGTGGCACGCTCAGCTTCTGCTTTGTTTTTGAGCATAGAGAAAAGCACTGTGTCCCATCAAAGTCTTAATTTGCAGAATGAAACGGTCACCAAGAGAAATTTGGAGTAATGGGGAATTAGCCGCTCGCCCTGCAGGCGTTCTTCCCTCCTGCCCATCTGCATGGGTTGTAATGGACTCGCTGTGTTTACGCCATGTCTCAAGCATGTGAGGGGAAGGTTTTATAGCGGGCTGATTGGGTTGGAAGGGTCTGTGTGCTGCATTCGGGGCCACAGTGGTATTTTCCTGTGGGCTGCTACTTAACTGGGTCTGGCTGTTTGGCTCCAATGGGCAAAGCCAGCTGGGGACCATTACTACTGCTGAAAGAATATAGCACCATCTCTCACAAAAATAGACTCAAACACGCACAAAGTGTGCAAACACGGCATTTTCTCTTACATGCAAAAGGCTGCAGCCCTCACAGATGTTGCAGAAATGTGAAAATTAACACGCTCTCTCTGAGTAACGAACATGCTGTCACACCTGGACAAGTTCAGCACAGAGGTTTCCCAAGCGACGACTCTGTGCGACTGTTGAATGACTCGGGAGGGCTGGGCACAAGTCAGAAAATGTTAGTTAAATTATGATGAGTTTTGGACATCTTTGGGAGCTTGGTCAGACTCCTGGATGCCTCAGGTTGACTCGTGTTTGGCTCAGTTTGCAGGTGAGGTGAGTTACAGGGCAGAAAAAAAAGACTTTTCCTGAATTGCGCTGAATGGTGTGACTACTTAAGAGGACTCTGGGCTAAATGTGGGCAGGTCAGAGCAAATCAGTCAAGGTGCACAGAGTTGTAACTGAGCCCATTACAATGTGAAACAGCACCAAACTGTGCAGTGGGAGGGGCTTTAATGAGATTCTGCAGCGCTATGTTAATAAAAATATCAAATTATGCAAAGAATATTGTTTTTCAGGTGTGGTCTTCATAAATGTCAATCACTAAACTATCTTCTTGTGCTCCCTTGTAGAAAAAGTGTGCAAACAAATGAACCTTTTCTTGAGTCCCGCCCGTTCTCTGTGATTGGCTTGTTCAAATGCGGGCCAGGTTGTGATTGGCCTGTTCATCTGTGATGCACAAAGCAATCACAGATTGCAAATGTGCTAAGAAAGCTGCTTGTTTCAGGAAGGAGATGCGAAAATGAAACAAAATGAAACATAACAGCACACCTACTGTATTCTGGCTTCACTTCACTGCTTTCCTGTGACTGCAGCAAGGTTTTCCTGCTGAGACATGAGGCTCTGCATGGTCATAACCCATCTTTTTTGTTGAGCCTTATGTGCCTTCTCATGCCCTGCGGTCACAGAATGCAGACTTGCTTTGTGTGCCCAGGGTGAAAAAGAAGTCAACAGGCTTACAAGCCCTTGCCTTGCTGCTCCACACTCGGCTGCAAACCGATCCAGTGAGTGCTGGAACAGGACCACATCATCTGCAAAGAGCAGTGAAGAGACCCTGAGCCCACCAAACTGAAGACCCTCCTCCAACCCCCACCAGAGATGAGTGGAGGTCCTCGGCTTACTGCCAATGACCCGAGCACAGCTTTGTGAGTGCAAAGACTGGATGGCCCTGAGAAGGGACCCCCTCATTCCATACATCCACAGCACTTCCCATAGCATCTCCCCGGGTACCTGATCATACACTGTCTCCAAGTCCACAAAACACATATAGACTGGATGGTCCTACTTCCAGGTCCACTCCCGGAACCTTGTGAGAGTGAAGAGCTGATGGGTTGTTCCAAACCCGCATTGTTCCTCTTCAATCGGAGGTTCGTCTGTCGGCCAAACCCTCTTTTACCATGGAGGCTGAGTATCGTGATGCCCCTGTCATTGGCACACACTCTATGATCCCCCTTTCTTTTAATATGGGGCCCGCCACCCCAGTTTGCCACTCCTTTGGCACTGCCCCAGACTTCCACACAGTGTTGAAGAGACAACTCATCCAAGACTGTCCCTCCACAATCAGAGCCTTCGCCATTTCTGGATGGATCTCAGTCTAAAAATGGGGAGGTGATGGTCTAGTGGTTAAGCATTGGGCTTGAGACCAGAGGAACCTTGGTTCAAATCCCAGCCTGACTGGAAAATCACCAAGGGCCCTTGGGCAAGGTCCTTAATCCCCGAGTTGCTCCCGGTGTGTTTGAACGCTTTGCATGGCAGCACCCTGACATCAGTGTGTTTGTGTCAGTGGGTGAATGTGAGGCATCATTGTAAAGCGCTTTGAGCATCTGATGCAGATGGAAAAGCGTGATATAAAGGCAGAACATTTACAAAACATTTTTGAGGAAAGTGGACCTTTCAGTTAAAGATTCACGGAAATACTGACATTGAAATAACAACTATATGCCCCCCCCCCCCCCGATGGCCAATGGCTCCGTGTTCAAAAAATGAAAAAAGTAAATATTCACTGAAAAAGGAGAAGAAGAAAAAAGCTAATGTGACTTAAAAAACATTTAACTGACAAAGTATCCCACTCCGGTGCAGATGTCCATTATCTGGCAGCGAATAGAATCTGGACTTTTTGGACAATGTGAGATCCCCTGAAGGTAGAACTGAATCTCCTTCAGGTTTGTTGTATTGTGGGAGTCCACAAAGTTAGTCTCCATTTCAGTGTCAGAGCAGGGTTTTGTTTTTTTGTCTTGATAAAAAGAATATATATTTTTTTAAATAGTTTATCAGTTCATCAGCTGGGATCTTGACTTAAACTAGTTGACACATGAAACCTGTTTATTAATAGATTTTCTTTGTAATTCAGCACCACTTTTATGGCACTTTCCTTTGCTGCTGTGGTGGATCACCAAAACAAAACAAGATGTGGTTGTCATTAAAGGGTCTGCACGTCTATTATTTCTTCTTCTTTTTTTAAAAAAAACTCTCCTCTACCTTGCCTTTCCTGTTTTCCTCTCTTCCTTCTCTCTCTCTCGCTCTCTCACTCGCCACCGCCAGCAGAAGTGAGCTGCATCCATTTGTCAGTGTCACATCAGAGCCAGCGGACCCCACAAGTCTGAGCTCATCCCCCTGAAACGCACACAGAGGGCCTGCCTGTGCACGTGCACGTGCACGGAGGCACTGGGACCAGTTAGCAGCTGATGGTGATGATTCAAAAAAAACGCCGCAGAGAGCTTAGCTAATGCACTTTATAGAGGTCTTGTTCTTCTTTTCTTTCTCTGCACTTTGGTGTGCAGCGCTCTCTGTCCTAGAAGCCGAGCCAAAAGTCGTAGCTCTTCTTTGACAGAGGGGTCTTTCCAGTTTTTTTTTTTTTTACAGCATGTCTCTTGCACCCTCGGATGGCCTGCCCCATGGCGGTAACGTGCTCCATGAGCGCGTCTTTCACTCGTGTGTCTTCACTGTGTGTGTGAGAGAGAGATTGACTTGTTCAAGATATATGATCCCTGATATTGTTCATTTGACCCGTATGCCAGGAGGCATGAGGGTCAGGGTGGAGTACCCAGATACTTTCTCCAGGTGCTTAGTGGGAAATGAAGAGAAAGGGAGGGAGAAAATGGATAAAAGAAAAGAAAAATAAAGGAAGCAGTGGCGGCTCAAGAGAAAGTATGTAGGGGTAGGGGGGGTTAGTGCCCCTGCTGTATAAACATAGGCCCTTCGTGTGGCTTCGTACAAAAACAAAGGCAACCCAAACTGACCTCATTACCCATCAGCCTGTGCTCCTCTAATTATCTTGACGCTTTAAATCTCTTGAGCTCAACACCAGTGGCGCTGTTGGAGTCATGTTACCCAACATACACAGCATGTTTGGTAATAACCAGACATGTACAGAAAAAGTTAGCGCTCCCACAAGCAATTTTTGGCTTGACCCTTGACCTTCTGACCCAACAAGCAATGGTCTTTGATGCCAATCTGACAAATATCACCTGAAAATTGATTGCTTGAAAGGTGATGAACAGACAGACAGCAATACCTGAATGATAAAAGTCAAGCAGAGGATAAAATGTCCACTGTTGGTTGAAAATGGGAAATTTCACGCATTTTAACCTTCACTACAAGCATGACCACACAGGGTCATGAAGAATTCAAGTCACCGGTGTCATAGGTCACGTATTTACCATCAGCAATGAAATGTACAGATGAAAATGTTTATCCACCAGGGGGCAGATTAGAGCTGAACTCTTTCATTGCAGATTATTTAATTCTTCTTGCACGTTTGCCACTGTTGAGCTGCATGGAGGCGTCACTGTGTGTAGAAAACTTTTTGCCATTTTTGTTTTGTTGTTGCTTCTCCTGATCATTTTTGTTCTGCTTACTTTTAGCTCATTCATCTTGGCAAATACGATTTTTTTTTTTTTTTTTTTTTTTTTTTTTTTTTTATGAAAAGGTCTTGAATGTAATGTGAATCCAAGAGCTTATTTATACAGAACACATGAGTGTGAACCTTTTGGCACAAACCAGTTCAGGCACGCAACCTGAGTTATGCTGTAACATACTGACATACTGACACCTGACAACACATATCAAAAGCACCTGTGTCATGTGATCATCATATTAGAAATTCTCTGGCTCGTACCTGTTCAGGCATGCATGGAAAACTGCTGCAGCTATCCATGCACTTGTACACCACTGGACAACATTGCAGCCTCACCAGTCCCTTGTTATATTATTTAAACAGGTCATATTGTGTAACAAAATAATATATTTTTTTTCAAATATTGCTTCTACATTTAAATATTCTCAAAGTTCTTTAGGCCCCTGCTTGTTCTGTGAGATATGCCCACTTAGCTGGTTTGCCCTCCAGGGGCGGATCCAGAGTATTTTCAGGTGGGGGGCACAGGGGGTAACAACAGTTAAACTTGGGGGGGGGGAATCACCAAAAAGTGACAAAAATGAACCGACCTCTGTCTTCAATATTTAGACTTCTAAGTGGAAACAAATACTTTTCTTAGATTGTACAGATACACGGTGTATTTTTGTCTTCATCTTGCTTTTGTTAGCTATATTAACGCTTATCTTGTAAGGAAGGCGCATATGCCCTTTATGACCTTTTCATCCTCTGTGTGACACACCAACATTGTCAAAAAAAGATAGAGATCTTTTTCTGACAATGTGGTGAAAGCAGATGGGGCGTGGCTAAACAACAGCTTTTTCTTCTAAAGCAGCGATGCCTAATTTGGGCCCCGCAAGCCACATTTGGCCCACACCTGTAATTTTCTACACAACCAAATACAGTGGAACCTCTGTTTTAGAACTTAATTCCTAAATGTTGTTCTTAAACTGAGTTGTTTTTAAACCAAAACCAATTTTCCCCATAAGACACAATGTAAAATGGATTAATCAGGTCCTGGTCCCAAAAACAACATTGTGCTTTTACCTTTTTAACAGCATTTCATGCATAAAAGGCAGAGAAAATACAAAGAATATGCATAGTATCTCATAAAAAAAAATACTGTACAGTCATTATAATAAAACAGACAATTTAATTTCACCTTACCTGTACAGAAGACACCATAAAAACATCAGGTAACTGAACTTCTGAACAGATCAGATGCCTCTGTTGCAGTGAAACTCTGGTTAATGTTGGATGCTAACAGCATTAGCACTTTTAGCACCTGTCAGTAACTTCACCCTTTAGTTCCACTAACGGTATGATTATGGTATGATTACGATATGATTACTGGAAAAATATGAGGTTTACTTTGTTGTAGACAAAATAAACCATTAGGCGAACCACCGCACAGTGCAAAAAAATATGATTTAATAAACACCCAAAGATGGACAATCTTATTCTTCTTCTTCTTCATTAGTGGTGGACAGCAACCCAACACGGTGCATTACTGCCACCTACTGCGGAGGAGGTGTTCGTGAACAAAGACTTTGTTCGAAAAGTATTGCATTTTTCGTTCAAAAAGATATGTTCGTGAATCGATTTGTTTATAAAGAGAGCCGTTCTAAAACCGAGGTTCCACTGTACATATTTAAATAATGTGATTGTATGTATGAAACTCACAAAACGTCAACATTAGCCACCAAGACAACCATGACATGAGCTTCATAGGTTTCTGTTGGTGTGAATGTAGACACGGCACACACCACAACTTTTGTCTGGTGCACCACAGCCTGATGGTGAAGTGGAACAGAGAAGAATTTTCTAACCAGAAAATAAAGCAAATTTAGATTTAAGTCTCCCATGTGCCTTCTGGCAAACTATAACGGAAATTTCACGTCTTCTTTTGAGGAAATTCTCTTTTCCGCTCCCCTATGAACCTGCATTATTGGTCATACAGCAAACAAAAATGTAAGTATGCATAATGCCTCACTATTTTTTAAACAACAAATTTTAATAGCAACCTCGGGCCTCATTTACAAAAATTTTGTGCAGTATCACAAACTGTGTGAACAAAAGCGCACACATATTGTTTTTGCTACATGTTTAACACCATGTGCATGCACGATGCTCCATTATGAATCTCAGTCACTGTGGAAGTGTTTGCACGTGCACAAGACTGTTGTTCAGTTTCATATTTAGCCATGAATGGATGTAGACTCTCCATCAACCTGCATGTGCCTCGCACTTGAAAACTGGACCAGTTTACTCACACAGCTTATTACGGAGAACAACACAACAATATGAAAGCACGTATGAATCATCTGGAAGTCTCTGTTCTGGCATCTCAAAGAAAAACTGCTGATCAACTCTCGCACGATGCACAGCTGCAACTATGACACCTCCAATCAACAACACAAATAAATCAACAATAATAACAACAAGACTAAGATTTAGTACACACGGTTGTTAACAGTTCAGTTTGTGAATAGTAAATTACACATATTAATGAGGATGTGTGTCCGAATGGAAATAATATGTTAAAGATGCTGTAAATGAGATTTTACACATTAATTCATCAGGCAACAGCTATTTTCTGTATAAAGATTTTGTGACGTAAAAGTGGACTGTCTATCTGTGCACTGATCTTTTCCCTCCCCGTGTGTGCATTCCTGGTCTGGCCGAGCATGCACGTTAACGCATTTTATTTCCTTGTGTGTGCATTTAGTGCATGTCAGTCATATCCTGTGTAACTGTTGCCCCTTCCTATGCTTAAAAAGAGACAGCAGTACTCGACACTTCTTGCACACTTTCCATAACTATGCCCAGATTCACATATAGAGAATAAAAATGTATTTGATCAAGAATGTAGGGAGACTACAATCTGTATACATCTGGTTTTTAATCACATACAGAGCTGTTAGTCCTGTTAAAAAGCTACAACTCTCATTCCTTCTGTGCAGGGTGGAGGAGGATGGGTTGGGGAGGAGTGGCCGAGAAGGTATATTTTGTTTATGTCCTGAAAGTAGAGCTTGTGCAACATCTGTGGAAGAAAAAGAAATCCCTGAAGACATCATCATTCTTAAACTCTCTGACATTGACTACTTTATTTTACACTAAGTTACGTCTTGACTTATTTTTCCACTTCACCTTGACTTGCTCTGAAAGACGTGTATGCCTGATCTGAAGAATGCATGCAGTGTGTACGGTCTCACTACAAATTTCACACACACACACACAAAAAAAGAAGAAGACGACGAAAGAAAAAGTGTTCTTTTGTGCATGCACAACTTTTAGAAATGATGCCCCTGGTGACCTATGTTCAATATAATCCTTTTAAAAGGAAGAAAATACTTTATTACTGCATGAAGCACAACTGCATGTTGCAGGGAGAGACAAGGCCAGAGTCTTTGTGTTGAACATTACCCACTGTGGTGTGACGGAGGCCAGCAGGAGTCACTGTGCAGTAGTAGTCAATAGGCCTTGATACGTACTCTGGCCACTCAGACTTCTTGGATCTTCCCAAGACCTCATGAGCACTGTTTCTTTAAATCCTCTCCTGGGCTGTCAGGCATTTCTGCTGTTCATACTCATAGTGGCTGGACACACGCACGCACACACACGTGTGTATGGTTAGCAGGCTGAAGCTGGTTTGAGTTAGCGTGGAGCCAGTCACACTCTGAGAGCCGTACCCCCTGCCTGCCACTGCCACCCTCCACAGTCTCTGTCCTCCTTTGCTTTCTCTGTGTTTCGCTGCACATGTGTGACAGCTAGACGCTGCTCGCTCAGGCCAGAGTTTATCGGAAACTTCCTCAGCCTTTTGTTGTGACGGAGAAGTGTGCACGTGCAAGTGCACCGGCGACTTGCGTGGCCTCATGTCTCCTGATTAACCTCCATCGTTATAAACAAGCCATCAGACTTTGCAGACAGCCAGGAGGACAAGGTGGAGGAGGAGCAGGAGCGATGGGAGATGTGAGGAGGAGGAGAAGAGTGGTGGTGGTGATGGCGATGGGAGGGTGGGAATGAGGAGGCTGGGACCCCCCGGGGACCCCGAGATCACAGCCATGCTAATGAAGAGCTGCTTTGCCAGCAGCAGAGGTGTCAGCTAACCCCTGACAAGTGTACACATGTGTACTCCCACAGCTCGTGCACGTGTGTGCACGCACAGAGCCGGTAGAGCACAGGAGGAGCCGCCAGGGCAGGTTTGTGTCCCAGTGGCCTCGCCTGTGGGCAGCTTTGTTCTGTATACTAATCTGTTGCCATGGCGTTCCGTCGACCTTGATGGAATGTTGGAGCAGTACAGCGAACCTGAACCCCAGGAATGCTGAAGTGCACGCAAACACATGTACACCTGTGACACAAAGTGCAGTAGCACATTCTCTCCACACCCAGTCACCATCTTGTTAATTGCCATTGGTCTAGTGGTTAAGCGTTGGGTTTGAGACCAGAGGATCCTCGGTTCAAACCCCAGCCTGACCAGAAAATCACTAAGGCGCCCTTGCACAAGGTCCTTAATCTCCATGTTGCTCCCGGTGTGTAGTGACATTGGTGTGTGTGAGTGCGTTTGTGTGAACGTGAGGCATAACTGTAAAGCGCTTTGAGCGTCTGATGCAAATGGAAAAGCACTATATAAATGCAGTCCATTTCACACACTGTCTTCTGTTTTGGTGCCAAAGCAGTGTGAGTGCACTGAGCAACCAGGTGATGTGGGGCCGATCACATTGACACTATGGCAGAAGGTTTTGGGAGCAACTTTTAGTGCAGTTCAGTATAATTGGCCACTGGTTTGGATAAGAATCAGGTAAAGGTGTCACATAGACATTTTCAGCAGGTGTTGTAAAAATAATTTTCAGTCAAGAATTGCTCATAGATGACGAGATGATGAATGTAAAAAAATTGACATTTCATACATTATGTCCACACAACAACCTTACACTGTGTTTGAACCAATCTGGATCAAAACTCACAGGTAAACCTGACCTTTAAAGGTCACTTAAGGTTAAAAGGTCATGTGACCACCAGAAAGAAAATATATGACTTCATGTTTGTGTGTAATAGTGACCATAAGTGCAACTTTAATGAATTCCCCCCACACAATATAAGCATTGGGCCCAAATTTCGATCGAGGCCTGTAACTTTCACTTTAAACCAATTTTTCCTCAACATCATATCACTTTGACCTTGGCCATGTGGCAATTGTTCCACCACGTTTGGTCCAAATAGGATGAAAACTCTTTGACCTGCTTTGTTTTTCACCTCTGCGTGTGCTACTGCTGTACTTAAAGTCAAATGTCACAAAAATCTATAAAAAACAGACCATTTTAGGGTAATTTGTTTATAGCATGAGAATTTTTGTAGAATTGTGACTCTGTAGATAAAACTATTTTTTCCCCTTGAAGGAAATGAACTATCTCCTTGAACATGTTTTTTTCCTGGATTTCAACTGTGATGAATTTTGATTACATAATTTAATAAAATTTGCTGTAATGAACTGTAAACTGCTTGAAAAACAGATTACTACAGTTTGCTGATAGCTGTTATTGAATACCTTTCAATAACTTTTGAATAACTATGAAACAAACAGAAAAACATTCCCTGTTGACTTATTAGCTAGCCACGCTAAAATGCTGACAAGCCAGCTAACCTGAAAATGGGTTTGAGCTTTTTTTTGGAAGCATATATACTGATATTGTCATTGTTTAGTTTTGTTTGCTGCCCATTTAGCGATTTAACTTTTAAACCATACTACTGTATCATAATTAGCACCATGCTAACAACCCAATAGCCAGAACTGCAAAAAACGTCACCAATTTATCGTTTTATTAGCAGAACAGATCAAATGTCTTTGACCGTTCATTATATGACCAAGCAGAAGGAGTCCAAAAATAGAAAGTTCATAACTCCAGATGCTTCACTGAGTGTTAGCTTAACTGTTTAAGCTAACTACGGAAGGTCCACTCTGTGGGTTTGTGATTAAAGGCATTTTAAACCATTTTTCTATCCAAGGTCAGCGCGAGTGTAATTCCTAACAATATTAGGTCATTCATTGATGTTGGCACTCAAGTTTGATATTATTATAAGTACTTCCGGATTAGGGCATTTGATAAAGGCCCAAAATATAAGTGTAATGTAAATGAAGCAAGCTCATGCTTGGAATGAAATCATCTCAAGCTGGAAGGACGGCTTACGTGACTTCCTAAATTAAGCCCAAATCCCCACGTCTACACCGTACGCCCGGGTGTCTACTTCAACCCTTCTTAAGATCATCAACTTCTCTAGGCTGGCCATATGCGAACAGTCAATATCATGGCTCCCCTTCATTTGCTGGCATTTTGTTTGTACTTTTTAAGGCAAAATAATGGCTATAAAAGGCAATCTGGAAAGAATAAAATCTGATGTAAAGCTCAGATCTTAGTCCCTGAAGACTGGGTTAATTGGCCTGGTGGTTTAGTAAAAAACCAACCCAGGAGAGGAGGGCATTATTACTGGCCCACCTCAGCTCCGTGCATGTGCCAATGTTTTAATAACTTCCTCCAGGCCTCCTGGCCCTTCGCCCTCGTTTTTTAGCACAGGACAAAGAGCTGCCCTCCTAAATTGATCTCAAGACTGAATTGCGTGTCTGTACGACATGGGAAAATCTGACTGGGCGGACACCTGAGCAGGAATGTAACCATTTTAAAGATGCAATCCAGCAATAGATTACTTTGTTAGTCATGAAATCAAAATTGAGTGATATTAAAGATCTAATTAAGTGCTGTGATGCAATTCAGACTCACGCGTTCACTGAACAATGCGTGTGCTGCGTTTGAGTGCACACAACGCGCCAGAGTCCAGCAGAGACTGTGTGGAGAGGCTAATGTACCCGTTGCAACTGGTAGTTGACCTTGGTGACCAGTGGTGGAGAGGTCCTCGCCTGCGTGTCAGGCAGACAGCTGTAATTACCACAAACCGAAGCACGACACGGCCCACCGTGATTCCTTAATGAAGGCTTTTATTGGCCGCAGCACTGAGCAGGGACAACAGTCGTACTCTGCCAACACGTGTGTGTGAGTCTGTGTGTGCGCGTGAGAAGAATGGAGTAATGACTCAATCTTCAACAGGGTTAGGGAGTGACGGATTACATGAAATGGGATTATGTAATCAGAATACAAAAACAATATTCTGTGACAGTTCCAAAGGGGAAAAATAAAAATAATTTCATTTGTTTTCAGCTATATTTTGTAAAAATGGAAAATATTTTCTGCAGACATGATTTCCTGTATAACCCCCCCCCCCCAAAAAAAAACCAAAGCACATCCCTCAATACTTTGCTACTGAATGAAAGAGTGAAAGTTGCAAGAAGTTGAGCTCACTCATAGCTGAATCTTTAGTTCGTGCAGTTTTTTCTGCAACACATGCATAATTTGTAATGTCACATCATAGAAAAAGTATCAAACCATTATTAGTTTGATTGCTTTGAAATCCGTCTGGAATATAATGCACTTAAGTACGTTTTATTATTGTCATGTTGCCTAAAAAACAATGCATTTTGTGTCAGTGCAACATTCACATCTGTTCTGTTGCACAGCTGTTATTTAAGCATCAAACCATTATTATATTGTAGTTTAAATAATCATCTTAGAAATCACACAACGTTTATTGTGTTTACTAAATGTTTTATAAATGCTACATTTTCTGAAAAAGTAGACATTTATGTTACATAAGAAAAAAAGCATCAAACCATTATTATAATGTAGTTTAAATAATCATCTTAGAAATCACATGAAGTTTATTGTGTTTACTAAACATTTTATAAATGCTACATTTCCTGAAAAAAGTAGACATTTCTGTTCTGTTACATAACAAAACAAACAAACAAAAAAAAAGCATCAAACCATTATTAGTTTGATTGCTTTGAAATCCGTCTGGAATATAATGCACTTAAGTACATGTTTTATTATTGTCATGTTGCCTGAAAAACAATGCATTTTGTGTCAGTGCAACATTCACATCTGTTCTGTTGCACAGCTGTTATTTAAGCATCAAACCATTATTATATTGTAGTTTAAATAATCATCTTAGAAATCACACAACGTTTATTGTGTTTACTAAATGTTTTATAAATGCTACATTTTCTGAAAAAGTAGACATTTCTGTTCTGTTACATAAGAAAAAAACATCAAACCATTATTATATTGTAGTTTAAATAATCATCTTAGAAATCACATGAAGTTTATTGTGTTTACTAAACATTTTATAAATGCTACATTTTCTGAAAAAGTAGACATTTCTGTTCTGTTACATAAGAAAAAAGCATCAAACCATTATTATATTGTAGTTTAAATAATCATCTTAGAAATCACATGAAGTTTATTGTGTTTACTAAACATTTTATAAATGCTACATTTCCTGAAAAAAGTAGACATTTCTGTTCTGTTACATAACAAAACAAACAAAAAAAAAAAGCATCAAACCATTATTAGTTTGATTGCTTTGAAATCCGTCTGGAATATAATGCACTTAAGTACATGTTTTATTAATGTCATGTTGCCTGAAAAACAATGCATTTTGTGTCAGTGCAACATTCACATCTGTTCTGTTGCACAGCTGTTATTTAAGCATCAAACCATTATTATATTGTAGTTTAAATAATCATCTTAGAAATCACATGAAGTTTATTGTGTTTACTAAACGTTTTATAAATGCTACATTTTCTGAAAAAAGTAGACATTTCTGTTCTGTTACATAAGAAAAAAAGCATCAAACCTTTATTATATTGTAGTGTAAATAATCAGTTTACAAAGCGTGGATTTGAATGTGTTTTCTAAATGTTTCACTCATGCCATATTGTTTGAAAAAATAAAGTAGACTTTCTTGTTCTGTTACTTAAGAGAAAAAGCATCAAACTATTATTAGATTTTATCTTTAAAAAATCTGCTTACACTTCGTAGGGATTTGAATAAACTGACTAAATGATTTAGTAATACCATGTTGCCTTAAAAAACTCAAATATTTTGTGTCAGTGTGATGTATGACATCTGTTCTTTTACCAACCCAGTCTGGCAGAATGTCGTGATTCAGCAGCACAAAATAAACATTAATCTATTGGTTCATCATATTGTCACGAAAAGTGCAAAAAGTTTCGTCATGGCACCACAAATTCATTCTAATTCATTCCGTGATGGCTGCACGTAAGTAAAAGTGCAGCTGGGGGGGGGGGTTATGGTTAGGGGAAGGAGTAGGGTTAGGTTATGGCTAAGGTTAGGGTTGGGGGTAGGAGTAGCATTAGTAATGGAGAGTAAAATTTGAATCATTTCGTGATGGGAAGATGAAAAAAAAACATGTGAGACTGGGCTGTCTTTTACATAGATAAAGCATCAAACCATTGTTATATTGTATCTTTAAAAATCCAGATGCATTTCAATATATTTACTAAATGTGCTAATACTACATCACCTGAAAATAATAACGCATTTGTGTCAATGCTACACAGTTATCTGTTCTGTTAAAAAGAGAAAAAGCATCAAACCATTATTAGATTGAATTGCAAACATTCTGCTTGGAAAGGATGGTTATTTTAATGTATTTACTGAATATGCTACTAATACTACATTGCTAGGAAAGAATAAACAAACACTGGTTAATAACAAATGTAGTGTACGTTACGTTACGTATACCAACTCTGCAAACCGGTCAGGTTGAACTATTTTTTTTTAAGCAGGCACCCACCTTTTTGAATTTTTTTAGCTCTCCCAACCATGATTTGCACAAATATCTTTGCGCATCATCTACCTCCATCTTTTCCTCTGTAAAAATAACCTGAATTTCACCAGGCAAGAAAAGACTGTGGGCGGAGCCGAGTGAGGTCGAGCTGACGACATATCCGCGGTAGCTGAACACAATATCGCGAGGGAGCCGCCAGTAAAGCAAACACGTCCCTGAACTAGTCTTTAAGCCTTAATGTCCTGTTAATGGAACACTCATTTTCAAAATTGGTGCCAAGACACACATTGAAAAGGCGAAAATGTGTCCATCTACTGTATGTCTCCAACTACCTCGCTATCGTACCGCGGCCCTGTCGCTTCTCCTCCGTCTCTTCCACCCGACCTGCATGTTTGGGAAGTTGATGAAATTTGTCTTTGGCCGTCATTAGGCAGCAGCCATCAGCTGCCACTCTATTAGCTGCCACGCTTGCTTTAACAGCATATGGCACAGCGGCGGAAGATATGACAACATGCAAATGTGTTGCTGTAGTGCTGGCGGGTTGCGGAGCCGGATGGCGTTTGATTGTGTTGGTTCCTGTATTGACGAGATCGAGATCGCACATGCAGAGCAAAATGGTGGATAATAAGGGAAACTCCCCCCCCCCACACACACACAACAGTCATCGATCAGTTACTAATTCATATTGACTGTCCCAAATTGATCCAGATCCAAATCTATAGACCCGTCCAGCTCCCTCGTGGTGTGTGCACGTCTAGTCCTTAAAGTCCCCCCACCTCTGTTCTTACCCTCTCTCCTCCTCCTTCTCTCTCCTTCCCTCTTTCCCCCTCTTCTCGCCGTCCAAGCTGTTAAGCTGTCCAGCTCTTTGCTGCCAAGCGGCCGTGTGAAGCCTCGCCAAACTAAACACGGGCAGGCAGCCTGCCACTCGCTTTGCACACACACACACACACACACACACACACACACACACACACACACACACACACACACACACACACACACACACACACACACACACACACACACACACACACACACACACACACACACACCACTTCACATACGTATCCACACGCTTGCGTTTGCACCCTGGCGTTCTTTGCAGGAGTCAGGTTGTGTCCCACCCCAAAAAGCCGGCAGTGAGAGTGACGGCTACAGCAGAGCTCTCGCTAATAGTCAAGAAAAACAGAAAGAATCAGTAAATGAGCCCCTCATTAACTCTTTCTGACCTCGCCTCCCTCGGGGGAAGCTGAAACCAATCGAGCCGCCAAATCATGCTTCCTGTATGAGACAGGGATCCAACACCAGCTTTCCCTCATCTGTTCTGCACAGCGGCGCCGCGCGGATTCCAAGAAAGAGACAAGGAACTGTTGCCGTGCACGTGCTAGCGTGCGCTTTCCTCCATCCTGTCAGACATGGGGCAACTTCTCCCTTTCAGTTTTCGCTCTTCCTCCAGGCTGCAGGACCACCGCACCAACTCCGCTCCAGCTGCGGTAGCCGCTGATGATAAAGTAGATGCAGATGCCTTGCAAGCAAACACAGGCACGACTGTGGAAAAGCGATTCAGCGTGGACCCCCACCGCCCCCATGCTAGGCTGTGTTGAATTAGATGAATCCTGATCCAGACTGTTTTATGACTCATAGATGGGCTGACAGGGCCGTGCCACAGTGACTGATAGATTCATTTGGCATTATTAAGTCATGCCATTCAAAGGTGCAATTTGTCACTGCACCATGTGATGCATAGTGTGTGTGTGTGTGTGTGTGTGTGTGCGTGTGTGTGTACGCACATCCACCACATGTTATTTTACTATACTGATTATTACACCTAAAGATTTATTTAATGTGGGTGAGGTGTGAGGACCTAAGGGCCCCGTACTGTTTCCACCTCTCTCAAATCCTTCCCATTATTTCATTTTCCCCCTTCATTGGTGTTTTTTTTTTTCCTGCTGCTTGCCTTCCATCTCCATATGGAAATAACAGCGTTGACGAGATGGATCTGTACATTAAAGCCAAGCTGACATTAGAATTACCATAATGTGTCATGGCCTTGGGGCAGTACCTGCCATATGCATTACCTCTGCGCACACACACACACACACACAAAGGCTGCATATGTAGACAACTCATCACAATTTTAAAGGGGTCAAAAAGTGCAAAATTGTTTTTTATCTACCTCATGACATTACAAATTATTGGGATTTCATGTAAACATCTTCAAAGTCCCACAGTTCTATGATGTTGCATGTCCATACTCCACTGCGCTTTTGAAAATTAAGTCCTGAAACAGCTCATATGACTTCTGTGACTTATGTTACAGAGAACTCTATGACAACCTTGAGCCGGGAAGATTAGAAAGCAGGAGCTTGCATCTCTGTTTCTGTTGGACACTCTTGTGTACAGACATTCATAATAACCTCATTACACTTCGCGTCAGCAAAGCTGTGTGTGTGTGTCTGTGAACAAGATAACTACAAAATGGCTGGATGGATTTCCTTCAAACTTCGGGGGAATATTACTTTGATAGATACCTAGAAGTGACTAGATTTTGGAGTAATCATTCTAGATGGATGAAGTGTATATGGATCAGCAAAATATTTGTGATTGAGTGGTATGAGTGACTTCATAATGAAATCACACAGAAATCATACATAGTCAAATCAAAACACCATTATAGATCTGGTGTGTGTGTGTATATATATATATTTATTTATAGTGCTATATAGAGGATGCATCAGCCCTCTGATGCCTTTCGTTTGAATTGTCTTTCATGCAAAATTTTGTTTGAATATCTGAAATAAAATAAAAATAAGATGTTTTTCACAGCACTGCACATTTTATGATAAATGTTATAGAATATTGTGACACTCTTTCTAAGTTACTTTCTTTTGTTTGATCCACAGATAAAGATGAGCCATCAAGCTACATCTGCACTACCTGTAAGGAGACCTTCACCAGCGCCTGGTTCCTGCTGCAGCATGCCCAGCACACACACGGCATCCGTATCTACCTGGACAACCACCTAGTCAACTGCTCCCTGACGCCACGCATGGCTCTGCCACCGCCCCCGGGAGCCGATGCCCTGCCCCGCTCCCCTCTCACAACTTTTCTGGGTGACACCAACACTTCCACAATTCCATTTCACCTTCTACGCATGGCCACGCCCCTGCTCAGGGAACACACCCCACATCCAGGGTACCTGGAGACCCGATTGCCTGCCACGCCCCCATTCATCAGCCCTCCACCTCCCCCTAGACCCCCTCTAGAGCGGTTGGGCCCAGAGGAGATGGGGCTGCTGTCCCAGCACCCCAGTGCCTTTGAAAGGGTGATGAGGATGGCCCCCATGGAACCACCTTCCATGGATTTCTCCAGACGACTGAGGGAACTAGCAGGAAACACGACCAATAACGGTGGTCCCACGCCTCCTCTTTCGCCAAACCATGTGCCACCCATGCACCGCCTGCTAAGTCCCACACTTTTCCAGCCTGGCTCCAAACCCCCAGCTTTTCTCACCTACCCACCACCGCCACCCACCGCACAGGGCGGGCATGGTTCTACCAGTTCTCCTGACACCCAGGGTCAAAACCAGTCACAGGGAAAAGCCAAATCCTGCGAGTTCTGTGGCAAGATCTTCAAATTCCAGAGCAACCTGATTGTTCATCGGCGCAGTCACACAGGAGAGAGGCCGTACAAGTGTCATCTATGTGACCACGCCTGCTCCCAGGCCAGCAAGCTCAAGAGGCACATGAAGACACATATGCACAAGTCCGGGTCCATCGGTGGCTCACCAGAGCAGGGCAATAGAGGAGAAGGTGGTGAGGGTGGTGAAGAAAAGAGCAGGGAGGGAGATGCAAGAGGTATGGGGATGGAAAATGAGGAGGAGGAAGAGGAAGAGGAGGAAGAAGAAGAGGAGGAGGAGGAAGAAGAAGAGGAGCTAAGGAATGGCAGTCGGCCAGATTCCAACATAAGTGAGGACTCCCAGGAATTCAGTCAGAATAGGGAGAATGGCCCAAGACCGTCCCCAGAAGAGAAACCCCTCAGTGGGGACAGAGTGGGCGACAGCGGCGGCGTGGGAATCCTGCACCCGTATAACCATCTGGACACTCATCTTAGACTTCACTCTAGCAAGAGAATCCTGGAGAGACAACCTAACGGGGATGGTGGTGAGACAGGTGAATCGGAAAGAGAAAGGGAGACCGAACAGGAGCAGGAAAGGGAGCGAGAGGAGCAGGTGGGCCAGAGGCCTGTGATGAACGGCAGGATCAGCGTATCTGAAGCAGACTCCTTTCCTACTCTCTTCCAGCGCCGGCCCACCCCCATCACCAGCCCAAACCCTTCGAACAACAAGAGGATCAAGATAGAGAAGGAACAGCTGGAGCTTCCCCCCGCCATCCCACTTATCTCCCCGGAGAACGTCTACTCGCAGCTCCTGGCTGGCTACGCCGCTTCACGCCACTTCATCAGAGAACCCTTCCTGGGCTTCACAGATTCCCGCCAGTCCCCGTTTGCCACCTCCTCTGAGCACTCCTCCTCCGAGACCGGGAGCCTCCGCTTCTCCACCCCGCCCGGGGAGCTGGTGGAAGGAGGGAGCGCCTCGGGCCGCAGCAACAGCAGCACCCCTCACCTCCTGCGGGGACCTGGACCCGGCAGGCCCCCCAGCTCCAAGGAGAGGCGGAACGACACCTGTGAGTACTGCGGCAAGGTTTTCAAGAACTGCAGCAATCTGACGGTGCACCGGCGCAGCCACACGGGGGAGCGGCCCTACAAATGCGACCTGTGCAGCTACGCCTGCGCGCAGAGTTCCAAGCTGACGCGCCACATGAAGACCCACGGGCAGTTTGGGAAGGAGGTTTACCGCTGCGACATCTGCCACATGCCCTTCAGCGTCTACAGCACGCTGGAGAAACACATGAAGAAATGGCACGGCGAACATTTGATGGCCAGCGAGGTCAAACTGGAGCAGGCGGACAGAAGTTAAAGCAACAACAAAACACAAAATTCCCTCACTTCTTCTTCAGCTGAGGTTTGGTTGGATAATCCCTCACTTTAAAACAAACAAAAAAAGACAAAAGCAACAACAACAAAAAACAAAACAAAACCCTAGACTGATTGATGTTCATCTTTTTTTCATGTCACACAAACTGCCACCTGAGAATACAAACAAAGGGAAACTTTAATGAGAACTTGTCTGGAACGCCGCCGACTTGGTGTTTCTCGGCAAACTGAGGATTTGATCAGTTAGGAATCCATGGAGCCTTTTCTACTGTGCAATAATTTCTGTATTTATTGGATTTTTTTGTAATGCTATTTGGCATGTGCAGGTACATCTTTGTGGGATTTCATATGGAGATTTAAAAAAAAAAAAGAAAGTAAGAAAGAACGAAAAACGTGCTAAAACATTTTATTTCCTGAAAATGTAACAAACTGGAACGAAGTCTCTCTTGAAACATTTTTTTTTTTTCCTTTAAGGAAGCTTATCATGTGAGAGTAAAATAGTGAGAAGCAGTGAGCTTTAAAAAAATAATAAAAAAATAAAAAAAGAGAATTGTTTTCTATATGAATTGCAGCAGCGGACTACAATCCATTCCCTCATACAGGCCTAAAGCACTGAATGTCAACCCGACAATAAAATAAAATAAAAAAAACACCACGCTGGATTTTAAAAATCCAACCTGATAAGTTACTTTTAATTTATTCAGGGAACTTGCCCATTAAATATCGGCATGTTAATAATTTCAAAATGCAGTTACTGTATTATTGCTGTCCTGTTTCTTGTTTCAGTCAGGACATAAATAAAGGTTGCACTTAATGGACGGACCCTTATCTGATGCTCAGTACATTCCCAGTGTAGGATTAAAACCACCATATTTAATATGTTGAATAAGTTAAGACTACTTGTGATTAATGTGAGAAGGAGACCAGTCCTGTTTATGGTTTGTAAATATATTCTTTTCTTTTTTTTTTTGTTTAAATATATATGTTAAAGTTGCCCCAGCTGTAAGTGAAAGATGGCCTAAAGCTAAACAATCATAAGACATCATCCACTGTACGTGAAAAAATGTTTGTGTTAAATTTCAGGTCATCATTTTCTCCGGCACAGTTAAAGGGGTCATATTATGTGCCTTCACAGTCAGCAAAAAGAGGTCACGATGTAGCTTATGAACAGAAATGACTAAAGTTTGGAGGCAAAAACATTGAGGTGCATTTAGAAAAGCAGTATTTTTCCATCAACATGTGCCTGATGTGCCCCCTCACGTTTATAAAATGTGTAAAAAGGTGGTGCCCATCTCTTGCCCTTAAGTCGCTCTTACACCTGGCTGAGTTTGGTGCCGTAACAGGCCGAGGTACATCTCATAGCTCTCCTGTGGTTGCGTCCACCACAGCGGAGTTGTGAGTGGGCACACCACTCGGGAAAAGTCAGACAAGGTCTTTTATTTTTTTCCTGAGCTTGCTGAACCCCCAGCCACCTCAGCTCCTCCCATACTCAGCTGAGGAAGGCCCCGTGTCAAAAAAAAAAGAAAAAGTGCAGAGCAACTCTATGCAACTTCAGGCGAACCTGATGGACAGTCCATCCTGAATTCTTGATATCTTGGGATAACTCAAGCTGAGTGCATGTTCAAAACATACACAGATTAGGTAAGTGACTTTTCCTGACGTGCTGATCTATGCAGGGCAGCACACACACCGCCAAATTCAGCCATGTGTAAGATGGGCTTTACGCCAAAAAAACCCCCAAAAAACACACCAGCTCATAGACTAAGAAAGTCCAGATATAAACTTCTGTGACATATGTCACACAACTCCAAAACAAGCTATTTCAGGAAGAATGTTGCTGATAGTTATCTGGTTTGTGCACACAGACTGGTGACATCTACACCGTGATCTCAGCCACATTTTACTGTGAAAAGAACATAAAAATGTTTGCACAATATGACCCCTTTAAGCCATTATTTTAACTCTACGCTAAATCACTCCTTTCAGATTCAGAATCCCTCAGACCTGAGCCGACCTCTCTCGTCCCCTCAGTGTTCTGCAAAATGGCTTCAAACGAGAGAGAGAGAGAGAGGAAAAAAACCCTTGATATCAATATGCGTTAGCGCGTGTTCTTCTCTCCGCAGCGCGCTCTAAGCCTCTCTGCGACAGCATCTTTTCACACTCCACTAGCTCAGATTCATGCATTAGAGCGTCTTCTTTTTTATTTATTTATTTTTTTTTTAAAGGAAGCTTGTTCATTCGTCTCACAAAGTGATACGGGTTTAACTCCCAGTAAGAGATTCTGAGACAGTGAGCATGTCCGTGACTTGTGGGGGATTACGCTTTTTATTTTCTGCATCATTCATCCTGAAATGAATCGGGAAGAAAAAAAAAGGCTATATGAGTTATGATAATTTTGAGCACAGCTGCTCTGGTTGGAGGGGGGGAGCACAGGCCATTCTTATAGTAAAAAAAAAAAAAAAAAAGATTGGTATTGAGAAATGAAGAAATGGAGGGAGAAAGAGAGCAGGACCTTGACCATAAGAAGGGTCATTCAAATGAAATTGGAAGCATATGAAAAGTCTGGTTTTTGTACTCAAATGCACATCGACTGGCCACATCTTGTTACGGAGCATCAGAGCGAGCGTGAGAGCAGCCGAGCCACATCAAAGCAGATTGAGACATCTTTCATTTTACAGCTGCAATTTTCAATCATCAGAATCTTCACTTGAAATGCTGACCTGCTTTTTTTTTTTTTTTTTTTGGGCCTATTGTCAGGCTTTATCTTTAGATTCAGGAACAGGAATATAACTGTACCTTGATTGCAAACTCCTGAAATGCCAGCGAGGCGACAGCAGCTAAGCTATAGACTATAAAAAACCATCCATATACGATGAACAGTCGAACCCACGCAGAATCCAAATCATACGTTCTGACAATATGTTTACAGTGTTGAAGTTTGCCATGAATGAAATACTCTGTATTAGTGTTTTAAAAACAATAATAAAGTATTGTTTTTCTCCAAAGTTCTCTCAGATGTTTTGAATGCCATAGCAGTTTTTTTTGTATGATTATTCAGGTGGAGGGATTTTATCTTCATGAATAAATTTCTGTATAATAGGGCAAGTTTTTTTTATTTTTTATTGTAATATTGCAGAACCATTCCAGAGTTATTTCTTTTCATTTGTTGGCAAGAGTTTCTTCAATGATTTGCTTTTTATTTTTTCATTGTGCATCTTGATTTTTTTTTTTTTTTTTTTTGGTGAAGCTATCCTTTACATGGATGTAAAATAAAAACAAAGATAAATGCTTTTCCAAATATTTTTGTTTCATTTTTATTCCCTTCTTATGCTCGGTTGAAGGCACAACTATGTCATTTTAAATACATTTTCATATCTTTCACATTCGGTCTTTGTACAAAATAGTCTACTTGTTTTTTTTTTTGTGTTGGGGTGGGGGGTGGGGGGAGTGCATCATTGTGGAAAAAAAGTGATTTCAGAACAGTACATGTCTGCTGTTTTGAACATATATGTATTTTTGTAATGTGTTGAAAAATCAATACAAGCCAACACTTCAATAAATGTTGCAATTGCTCTATGAATGAAGCAACTTTTTGATCTGATGATTTCAACCCCCCCCCCCCCCCCCCCCCCCCCCGCTATCAATCAATCAATCAATCATCAACAGCAGCAATCACAAAAAAACTGATGCATTGGATGAACTCAATTAAGTTATGGGCAGGATTTCCATCTAATAAATATATGTAGCCTCAACTCAAATAAAGTACATCCATGCAAGATAAATTAATTTAATAAACTAGAGCATTGCGCTTGTTGAGTGCAAACTTCCACCAACACTAGTTTCCAATTCCACAAATTTTTACCTGTAAAACGTTTGCACGTCAAAGTCCTGTTAGAAATGGCTTTTCATAAGCTAAAATATAATACAAAATATAGTTCAAAAGGGTTTTTCAATGTTAAATGCTAAAACCCAATATGGATCAGATGTGGACCAGACTTGGTCTGTTCATTGAGAGTGCCAGTTTGCACCTGATTGTGACAAATGACAGTGATTGAAGCACTTTTGATTGAGATATAATAGAAAATATACACTGAATGGGCTTTTCAATATTAAATTCAAATAGCCACAAAATCCACAGTCCTGATCAGATCTGGATCAAACTTTGTCCGGTGATAACGAATGCCAGTCTGCACATCACTTCCAAATATGAGCATGATTGCGGCATGTTTGATTAAGATAGAAAGCAAAATGTACACCGAATGGGCTTTTCAATATTAAATTCAAATGTCCACAAATTCCACAGCACGAATCAGATCTGGATCAAACTTTGTCAGGCCATAGTGAGTGCCAGTCTGCACCTCACTTTCAAATATGAGCATGATTGCGGCATGTTTGATTAAGATATAAAGCAAAATGTACACCGAATGGCCTTTTCAATATTAAATTCAAATGTCCACAAATTCCACAGCACGAATCAGATCTGGATCAAACTTTGTCAGGCCATAGTGAGAGCCAGTCTGCACCTCACTTTCAAATATGAGAATGATTGGGGCACGTTTGTTTAAGATATAATGGAAAATATACATTAAATGGGGTTTTCAATGTTAAATTTAAATGGCGACAAAATCTATAATCCAGATCAGATCTGGATCAAACTTTGTCAGTTGATAAAGGACACCATCCTACACAACGCTCTAAAATATGAAAGAAATTTGCTATTTTTAGTCAGTTATGAATTTTTGAATATTTGTTCAGTGTTGCAGGATAGGGATTTTTTCCAATTTCCAAGATTTTTCCTGAGTTTGACCTATGACCTTGAAAATTGTATCAGTTCTTACCTATCGGAATATGAATCCTCTGTAAAATTTTCATAACGATATATGAAAAATTGTGGGTTACAGGCAAACAGAAAAACGGGTGAAAACATAACCTCCACCCAACCACGCTGACGACGGTAACAAAGCAGCGTGATCGTATATATCGGGGTTTCATTTTGTAGGTTAACGCTGAGAGTTTCATACTTCATAAATGAGTCCTGGCATGAGTAAGAGGACCCGTCAGCGCCGTGTTGATATCAGGCCAATAGTTGTCAAGCCTGTCCTCGCTTGAGCCTCGGGGCCATCGTGCAGTAAGACAGACAGAAAGAGAGAGAGAAAAACAATAGAGCAGAGATAGAGGAGTCAAGAAAGGAACAAGTACTCGTACTGGGCGGGTTTACTGTGAGAAAGCCAAATCCCCAAGAATTTGTCATGCTTGCCTGCTCTTGCAGGACACAACAAACCATGAAGTGTTTCTGTATTTCAACATTATGCATGATTTCACATAAAGGAACAACAATTGTTGCTTCAGAAATTTCAAAAAATAATAAAACAAGCAGCTACAAATTGTTTGTATAGAACATGTTTGGAGGATTCCATGTTTGTAAGAGCTAATCTGACTTCCCCAAATGTTTGGATGTTTGGATGTTTGTGCCGGAAGGCTAACATCTGCACGCCATGTCGCCGATTCTGGTCTTCTGGTCGGCAGAAAAGTGCACGCCGAGAAGACGAAACATTCCCACAACTCTTTATCCGGCTATGGTTTAAATCTGACACAACAACTAGAAGAGAGTGTTGCTCTGCACAATGTCACTGTAAACGTCGTTGCAAATGTTAGAAAACTGGTAGATAATCTGTTCCAGTTTACGGATTTACAGGGTGGGCCAATAAAATGTTACCACTTTTTGATCGTACACACGTTTTTGAAATGAGAACTTATTCGAAAATTTTATTTACAGACTTGTAACAGAAGCGTCAAATTAACATTTGATACCAAAGTTTTCCCACTTTGTCTCTTGTTTTCTGAACAGTTCAATAATTGATGACCTGTTCAATCCACATTCCTCTTCTTTGGATTACAGCTGCAACACGCACATTGAAGATTGTGATGAAAATGTTGAAAATGAAAATGAAAAAAAAAAAATCTTTGTTGTTTTGGAAATTGCATGAATTAAAAAAGTGGTAACATTTTATTGGCCCACCATGTACATTCACCACTTTGGTTGATTTATTATATATATATGTATATATATGTATATATATATATATATGTATATATATATATATATATATATATATATGTATATATATATATATGCATGGCCTTACACACTGTTTTCTCTTCAATTTAACGTTCTGATGAACCCTGTGTGTTTGTCTTCAAACTAGAGTTGACATATTAATTGGCCCATAATATCGGCCGATATGAGCCTTTCCCAAACATATTGTATCTGCGTTACTTTTCCTGATATGAAATTTGCATTTTTTAAATGTATTTATTTTTTTACTAAATAAACAATGCAGATAAAATGAGGGCATGGAGCTTAGATATTAAAGAAGAGACTGATGAAGCGGAGGTGGTAACAGCTTGTTCAAAACCTCAAACACAATTAATCAACACTAGAATGAAACTACTACAACATAAATGTTTGATGAGGACATATGTGACGCCTGAGAACCTTAACAAATGGTCCCCAGACATTCCAGACACATGTACAGAATATTTAACTGAAAAAAGCACGTTAATTCATTGTGTTTGGGAATGTCCAAAGTTGAAAGATTTTTGGGAAATGGTGGTCCACAATTGAAGGAAAATTACAGGTGTACAAATGTGTAGCAAAGCTTTGTATTTTAGGAATATATCCACATAACGTCTCAGTTTGCACTGGACATCAGACTCTAATCGACTTTGGTTTCCTGCAGGCCAGGAAAAGGACTGAAGTTCGTTCAACACAATTCTGGATGGGAGGGATGACAAGATGCGTTACACTGGACAGACTGACCTATGTAACAAGAGGCAAAACACGGCAATTTGAAAATGTGTGGGCACCTCTGATGGACTTCCTGAAGAACTGCCGAAGTGGGTTTCCTGGTGAGACTAGAATGTGACAATTTATTATTTTAAGTATCATTTATTTACTATATTATAATTTGTTGTATTTCGTGTAAAATCGTGAATCATTGTTTTTTTAAATCATGCTTTTTTTTGTATTTTGTTATTTACTGTTAAAATCAATAAAAAAAATGTTGAAAAAAAAAATGCAGAAAAACATTTTGGCCATTGGAAACGGCATCACTACGGAATTTGTTCAACAGATGGCACTCCAGTGGCGGCTTTGTTAATAATGATGTCATGCATGGCTGGGACCCCCATCACCAATTGGTTACATGAGTTACAAGAGAAAGAGGCAAAGCGACCAGCTGCCATTCATTTTAAAATGAGAGTAGGTGTTTAACAAAGAAAAGTGGTTGCTATGCCAACAGCGAGATGGTGGCCCAAATAGACGAGAACTCTAGTTTATGAAAATACTGAGTGATGCGACACATTGGCTACCAATCTGAGTGAAGGCGGCATGTTGTTGGTGATATTTATAGTTATTTATAATAAAGTTCATGTTTAAACTGTAAAATATTTCTTTGAAATAAATGTTTGATAAGGAAATGAGTTGTTTTGGATTCAGGCATCTACTAAATGCATAAGTGTTAATTTACGTGCATTTGGGAAGAGCCTATGTAAAAATGGGGGAGGTGGAACAATTATTATCCAATGATGTTTGACCCCACTGACTTTGAGCTTTACTTAAATTGCATCCACCAAACTGTGGGGTACATTTGGTCCAAATTGGGGTGGATATCACCTCCCTTCATGATTGCCAAAATCAGTTCCTTAAAGATAGTTTTAGTGTCAACCTTCATTCACAAGTTTGGTAGAAACTGGCAAAAGGACTTGGGTGGAGTAGGTCAACAAACAGAAATGCAGGCATGACCTTGGCAAATTTTCCCTTGCCTGGACAATTCTAGAACCCTGCCCAGAGCAATAAACCAGACCTCTTTAATCCAGAACTCAAAGGCTGATGACAGACTTGAATGTCACTGCCCAGACAAGTCAAAGTGCCTGCATGTTCAACACTTCCACTGCATCCAGATACACGTCTGAGCTCAGGAAATCACTGAACACTTGGAGCTTAGTCTTGATCCAGGACAATCTCAAACCCAGACACTCCAGCTCCTCCCTCAGCTGCTCAAGTGCTGCAGTCAGGGTATCCATTGAATCAGCAGAGATCACAGCATCATCCATGAAGTCAAGGTCACTAACAATGGCACCCAAGTTGTTTGCTGTAACCATCCATGATTGGTGGAGCAGGTGCTTCTATCACTGGGCCAGACTCCCCTACTGGAGCGTCCATGGCTAGATAACTGTCCTGGACGATTTCCTTGTGTGTTACACATGCTTCTCCTCCTGAGGGCGCTCTATAATCCCCAGGTCCGTGGGAGAGAAGTGTCCTTGAGTGTCCTGTGGTGAGGAGGTGCCATATCTTCTTCACCAGAAAACACTGGGCAGAGGCCCTCCAGTCACAGACAGAAAGTCGCAGAAAAGAAGATGGGAAATCATGGTTTGGAGAAAAACCACGTCCTTAGGGAATAGGGTGTCAGCAGGGATTGCGGTTGATGTCCTGGGCCACACAGAACCACACGGACACCGCAGAGACCCTGCTTTCCAGTGGATCACAGGGCTCAGACCTTGCCGATCTCTCCATGGATGCTCACGTACTAATCTATCGACCCTGACCAGTCAAACACATGACGCCCGCCCAATGTGCAGGTTTGGCTTCACATTGCGACACAGCGACCAGAGTAAATCCAGCACAGCTGGCTGCTCTTGGGAACAGGCGGGGGGGAAATGGGGTGGAAAGAGGAAAGAATGTTGGGGAAGGGCGGCGGGAGGAAAGGATGGAGGCAGAGAGCAATTTAGAGGGGCGGTCAGGAGACAGAGAGCAGTGTGGTCGAACGTGGTCACTCAACAGTTGTGGCTTGGGAAGATTCTCTCTTCTGGGAGAATCAGAGTGAAAGGAACAAAGACTTTGTGGTCATGTTGAGCGTATAACTAAAGGACAGGAAAAGGAGACTTTTTCAGAGGGAGGAAAAACACTGAAGCCGCTCAGTGGGAGGTTTTGGTCATTTATGGTGCAACCATGTCATCAAGCATCAAAACGGTACAGAAGTCAAAAGAAAAATGACAACTTACGGTTACTTTCCCCAAGTACAGAGAAAGCAAAAACAACTGTGGCAATTAACATCATGCACTTTATTTTGCTGATGGTATTTGAGACTCAACATGAAATGTCTCAAAATGGCCGTGAAGAGAATTTAAATCACATTTCAACATAGCTCGCGTTAGCCAAGCTGGGGTTAGCCGTACCGTGACTGCGTGCATTTCTATGGCACCTCCCACATTCGTGAGGATTACAGGGAGGTAGGGAGTCTTCAAGAACACCAAGTAGACGTAGTGTTCTGCACTGTACACGCTGTTTATCTACCTAAATTGGATTTTAAAAGAGTGTCCCTGTGATAGACTGATATCCTGTCCAGGGTGCACCCCACGTCTTGCCCTATGACTGTTGGCGTAGGCTCCAGCTCCCATGTGACTTCTGATTGGTGAAAGCGGGTACAGAAAATGAACGAATGAATGAGTGAATGAAAATTCCATATGCCTTGAAAATGCCTTGAATTTTCTTGTGATGACCAAGGCATTGAACCTTCAAGGGCCAAAGCATTGAAGACCAAGACCAGAACACCAACGCCTGGAGAAAAATGGGCATTGAGGTATCTTCAGCTCAAGGCCAAGAATCAGAGTATGTGTGTTCTTTCCTGAGTGGTTCTCCAGATTCTACACTCTCTCTTCCTCCTCCCTCTAACTGACAGACTAACTCTCGCCCACCCTCTGTCTTATTCTGGGTGCAATTCCACTAGTGTCAGACCTCCCAGGTGGGCTTAGACACAGGTAGCTCTTCTACCCCTGTGGGGGAAGCATCTCTGTTGTCGGCTTCCTGATGCCTCCCCCCAAACCGCCTTGACCCACTCATTCCCACACCACACCTTATCTCGGGGGGGGGGGGGGGGGTCAGTGCCGCTGTTGACATCGGACACATGCTCATCGTGGTGCAATATTAAATCTTCTCATTTGATTTGGACTATAATTATGTTGTAAAAACAAACTGGCTGTGAAGCTGTGGCCCGCCGGTGTGATCTACTTTCATCAAGTGCAGACTGGCTTAATTATAGACTGCACCATCCACCCATCTTCACTGGGCAGCTTTCCCCGCTGTTTCTTTAAGCCGCTGCATTCTTTTATTGTACGTTAATCACAAGGCAATTGGGGCATTTGGAGTAGCTGGGGGTAGATTGTAACACTGGTATGTACTCATCCTGTGTATTTTGAGGGGGGGAAAAATTCAGGAGATGAGTCGTGGTATCTACTGCGAGGCTATAATGGAATTAATCATATGTTTTCATATGACAAAGGCGTTCATCTTCAGTTTGAGTGTGTGCGGTAAAATAAATATGACAGAATATCATCGGAACCAAATGGTCGAGAACATCTGTAAATAAAACTTGGACAATTTTCCACATCTGTTTCATTATCTTAAAGTGGGAGCTGTAAAACACTTGAAGATATAACACTCAAGCTCCCTGGATTTTATGAGCAAATTATTTCCTCATATAGCCTTTTTTTTTTATATATAATTTTTTTCCCAGCCAGACATCTGAAATGCATGTTTGTTTAGGTCTATACTTGCCACATGGTTAAGTCAAACCAGATTCCACCGTCACATCAAATTGCACAGCAGGGTACCAGATGCCAAATTGGAACATGTGGCAATATGTAGATTCATTTTTTCCCCCCACCCGTCCTCGCCGCGCTTCATGCAGTATGTGCTAAAGCACTACTTCAGATCAATCAAGTGATTAAACGATTTGCACTGTTATATGTAATATCTTAGACAACTCGTAATAAGAAAGGCACTTGACAGAACACAATGCCGAATGTTGGACTGATTAGGTTGTTTTCCTTTAAATTTCTGGCTCTGATCCTTTGTTCAGATTAGTCCTGACATTTAATAGCTTCTATTCCAGGCTGGATTCAACCTTTCCAGCAAGTATCAAAGTAGGTAATCACAAGAAATTTGTCCTGTTTTTCAAAAGAGTGAATTAAAATTTCTTTTGAATGAATTCACTGGGATTTTAGAATTTCAATTCAATTCAATTTATTTCATTTATGGGTGATTCTTTAACTACGGGCACTACTGGCCTTGTAAATGTAATTTCCACCACACCATTGCCTTACAATATAAAGCGCCTTGGGGCAACTGTTTGTTGTGATTTGGCGCTATATACATGTGCTCTGATGTCACTGTTTATCTCCATAGAAACTACCCAAACAATCTTTCATACAAACTGTTTAGGGACATTACAGTGTTGTGGTGGAAATTACGGCAATAGTGTGGGACAACTACATTTTGTTTAAAAAAAAATATATACCCCAATTATGTTTTGATTATTTTACTGATATTTTATTCAGAGATATTTTAAAACATTACAAAAAACGTTTCTTTACCATTCAATTTTATCATTGAAGATCAAAAGTCTGGGTGTGGGACAAGCACAAAACGGCAATATTTGCATATAATGATGCTGAAAAAAGGTGAAAAAGTCATCATAGACTACTAGAACAAATTTCTTAACACACTTTCATTGTAAAGATAACTATAAAAGTGTGAAATTTCCCCTTTTTTCTGTTTTTCATACAATATGATCAAAGGACATAAGTGCCCGTAGTCTAAGAATCACCCTTATAGGCACCAAATCACAACAAAGTTGCCTCAAAGCGCTTCACACCAGTAAGGTCTAACCGTACCAACCCCCAGAGCAAGCACACAGGTGACAGTGATAAAGAAAAACTCCCTTTGATGATTTGAGGAAGAAACCTCAAGCAGACCAGACACAAAGGGGTGACCCACTGCTTGGGCCATGCTACTGACACAAATTACAAAATAATTCACAAAACGAATATACAGGAAATGTTGCCGATGCACAGGACAAGAGGATTTCAGAAACAGTCACCACACCCATCTCTGGATGCAGCCGCACCTTAAACAGAGAGGAAAAAAACAGAAAGACAACAATTACAGTATAATTTGCCAGCATTAAACAACAAGAAAAACAAGAAATACTAAGGTGATTGCCGGCCACTAGCCCGAAGCTTCACGAAAAGACCCAGACTTTAGATAAAGTTTAGGCCGTGGCACTCTCTGTTTCCTAATAAAATGAATTAAAAGAGTAAAAAACACAGTAACATACTATGCCAGTATGCTAGCCATACAAAAATAAGTGCGTCTTAAGTCTGGACTTGAAAGTCTCCACAGAATCTGACTGTTTTATTGACGCAGGGAGATTATTCCACAGAACAGGGCACGATAAGACAAAGCTCTATGGTCGCAGACTTTTTATTCACCCTAAGGACACTAAGTAGTCCTGCACCCGGGCCGGACCCGGGCCGGTACGTAGGGTTTAATTAGGCCAGGTAGGTAGAGAGGTGCCAGTTAGTGAACAATTTTATAGACTAGTAGCAGAACCTTAAAATCTGATCTCACTGGGACAGAAAGCCAGTGAAGAGATGCTAAAATGGGTGTAATGTGGTCAAACTTTCTGCTTCGTGTCAAAAGTCTGGCAGCAGCATTTTGAACCAATTGGAGAGCCCTAATGCTGGACTGTGGCAAACCAGAAAATAGAACATTGCAGTAGTCCAATCTAGAAGAGATAAACGCATGGATCAGGGTCTCAGCATCAGCCATAGACAGGATGGGACGAATCTTCACTATATTTCACAGGTGGAAGAAAGCAGTCCTCATACTATTTCTAATGTGGAGGCCAAAGGACAATGTAGGATCAAAAATTACCTCAAGGTTCCTCACTTTGTCAGTGTGATGTAAGACACACAAGCCTAGGCTAAGCGTTAGCTGGTCAAATTGATGCCGATGTCTCACTGGACCAAGAACCATTATTTCAGTCTTATCAGAGCTTAAAAGTAGGAATTTTCTAGACATCCAGCTTCTCACTGAAACAACTAAAACACTGAAACAACTATACCATAAGACAGGAAGAACCAGGACCCTTCGGCAAGTTATAGTTTGTTGAAAATTGCATTTAAAATAAAGAAATAAATCTGTCACACTTTTGAAATCACTACATCTATCAACTTCATAAATAAAACACTCCTGTGTCCTACTCATAGCACCTCTGTGCGTCTGAAAAGAATTCACCTTGTAAATTTCTGATTTAGAAGGTAATAAATGCAATTTAAAAAATGATTTCATACCCATATTTCAAGCTTCTACCCTAACAAAGAAACAAAACCCAACCATATCCCTGAAAAAGTGCATGATATGAAGTTGGTACCTCGACACAGACTATATTAAGGTGTTTGATACCTTGTTTTCTTCTTTGGTTGCCATACGTGTGTGTTAATTTGTTTATGTCTCTGTCCATTAACTTGTTGTGCATGAGCTGATCGTGGTGTGACGAGTTCAACCAGTTCTTCAATAATAATAATAATAATAATAAAATCAAGAAATACAAGTGGGGAAAAACCCATAAAAATAATTTTGGATATGACAGTTTTTAATAGATGAGCTAAAAGAGAAGGGAGGCTATGAAAGCTGAAGGGTCACCGAGGGACAACTCCCACGCTCGTGTCCGTCTCCGCTGGTCTTTTCAAACGGGCTCCTCTGTGGTGTGACAGGTGTGTGAAGTGGCCATCCTAAAAGATGAGTAATTACCGTTTCTCTCTGGTGGGTCATTGTACCGTATGTCCCAATAACTGAAGATTAATGGAAAAAAATAAAGAGGAAGATGTCAAAACCAAAGCAGACCAGCATAATTCAAGTAAATCACAAAGAGGAAATATTAACGGCGTGATGTGACGTCCAACCGTTACAGTAAACACGGCATGCTGATGCTGCTGTTCTCGCGCTGGAAAACACGACAGAAACATTACGGTTCCACCGAGAAGAGAGTCATAAAGGTGATTAGCAGCCACTTCTAATTAAAAATCAATGGAGACTCTTTCAGAGGTGATTTCTTTTATGATTCAAAATGCACTCGTCCATTAATGACATCAGGAAATGTCACGGCAACACAGCGGGTATTGATTCCTGTCTTTGAGGCTTAGTGCAAGCTCAACCGTGAGACGTTCAGCTTTGTTTATGAACACGTTGATTCATCACGAGGTAAAAGTTCACACCGCTTCCAACAGCTCCAACCTCCAGCTCACTCTGACAAACGGTGGTTTGTAATTAATGGATCAATTACATCAGAAGATGGATGCGCGGCTTTCATTTTTCAAATGCTGCAGAAGATCATCGTCGCATGCCAACAATTCTTCACAGAGAACATCAAAGGAACTCACGTGATCATTAACGAAGAGGAATCCAGACAATTTTAGGTGATCAGTATCTCTCTCTGGAAGCCACACCTGCTCCTAATCCATCATCAATGCTGCATCTACTAAACATCCAGCAGGTGGCAGACACATCCTCATTATATCGCATTATTCTCGTAAAAATAACCAGTAGGTGTTTGTTTCCGGTCGTGTTAAATCACCGCAGGCTTTAAGAAAACACTGTTGTTGAAGAGAGCGTGTCCACTCTGACTATATTTGCATAAAAGTACACTTACATCCTAACACATCTCCTGCTCTAGCTGGAGATGTGTCAGCAAGGACAACCGGTGAAAAATTTGGGCCAAATAAATCCTGTGACAAACCAAGCCAAATGGGAGAATCAAAAAAGTTTGGTAGTTTACTGCATATGTTGTTTTCTTGCCAATACTTGATTGCTAACTGAGCAAGACATCTGAGCTTGCAGTATTTTAGTCAGTGGTGCACACATTTTGTAAGGTAGCGTGCAAGTGAACCCTCAAATGCGAATGTGCACAAAAAGAGCTTCAGAAAGTTAGAGAAAAGTAGCCGATTGGGCTGCATGATGCACAATATTAGACAGGCAATACTATGTTAACGGAATTACAATCACAGCAAATTTTCAATGGTCAACTAAAATATGGCCAAATTTTGCTGTCATTGTAATATTTCCATAAACTTACCCAGAAGTTTAGTTCAGCTAATTTATGGCTGTCAAAAATGGATCTTTTCAAGTTCCACTCTTGTAAATGTCAAGTGTTTGTCCCTCCCCTTTGGCTGCTATGTCTAGCAACCACATACCTTGTCAAAGCCATGTACTTCATAAAAGAAAATTCCCACAGTCACAGAAACGACCGACTGAAACACATCCAAGTTTCACTTGTAATACAAATACAACCACAATGAACGGCATCAGAATTCCCCAGAGCCCAAGGTGACATCTGGAAATGGCCTGCCTGACAAGAGACATTTTTACTGACATAAAACTGAAGTCCGTCACCAAATTACCACATAGGAACTTCAGATTTAATTCTTTTTAACTTTTCGGAAGTTGGCTCAAAAGTTAAATCCGTTATCGAATAGTTTTGCATAACTGTATTAATCAGCTAATTGAATAATGGTTTCAGCTCTACAATTAAATACCCAAGCATTATTTGAAGGAAATTTGCTATAGGTGGAAGAGCCTTATTCCAAAACCAGAAGTGTGCAGGGCCCTTCCAAAAATACCAGTCAGTTTCAGGAATGCAAAATCTTCAGTTTGTCGTCATTTGCATCCTGCGCTGAACAGTGAATGCAATATACTACAAAGACAAACTGGTACCAATCAGAAATTTCATGAAGGATTGCTGCTCCAACAGGCAAATAATGAACCCCAAACCTTAGGACATCAACTTCAGTTAGAAATGCAGACGTTAGGCTCAAGTCCAACCAGCGTCCAGCATGTTGAGTTCATAAACATAAATTCAGTTGACACACTGCTGCTACTTGTTAGCTTTCTCTGCAGGTGATCTTTCCTCACTATCCACCAAAGGTCCATGGTTGAATTTAAGACCATGCATTGATATCTTCAGTCTGAGATAACTCCCAACTTGGGAAATCACATTTCAGACTTGCAAATTCTCTTTAACATTGTAAATGGGTGCACTAAATTTATTTTTCTTCTGATTTATTACCAGTTGACTGGTTCTCTTTGGTGTAATACCGCCACCATCTGACTTGGAGTGTGCTTCGGTAAGCTTGAATTTGATTTATGGTGTCTTTATTAAAGCTCATGCTTCTTTACCCCAATAACAGCCTGGGGATTGTAGAGTTTCAAATCTGTAGGCATGTTTCAGATAGAAGATGCTGCACACACCTTCCAACAGTGGCTAAAAATACACCAGTGTGTAGGTTGGACAGTGGTTCTGTTATATGAACTGCTGGTTGCCCAAGGATAATGCTCACAGTCAAGGCCAAACGTAAAAGCATACACTCACTGGAACATTGGTGCTTGGTCAGTTTATAATGTTGGAAGCAGAAGTGACTGAGCCCATTGACATGTCAACTCAGACATTTGTCAGAAATTTAAATGTCCATAAGAGCAGGACAAATTTGCATTTGAGTCCTATTCTTGATACCCGAGTGATACTTAAATCTTTTCTTGGAAAAGATAAACTTCCAAGTCAGTTTAACCCTGCAGCATTCCCACCTCAAGAATCTTTGTCTTTGAGGTGGTAACTTAAAACCAAGAACTGGATAGGGTTCCAAAGTTTGGCTGACAATAGAAAAGTAACATTTGGGCTTTTTACAAGAGTTAATCACAGTCCTCATTTAGGGATCTACAGAGCCTGGTATTAAAGCTCCACAACACACTAGTGGTTCTAATAGAGTCATGTAACCAGTTGGGCACATCTGGAGGTTTTACCTTTAGCCACTCCTTTGAAAATTAAGACAAGTACAATTGGTTTATTTTTTTATTAGCTTTATATGACAATTGTCACCAACAGATCGTACCTCAAAAACGATCAAGCAGCCACAATCCAGCCTCACTTGCTCAAGTGGACTTGACCAGGACTAACCCCATGGTACGGAGGTCTGTGAGAAACATAAGGAAAAACTGATCCAACCTGGTCACCCTGTATATAACGAGAACCCTCAGAGTTTTGAGGGAGCACCTGCCTCTGGGCAGTGTTGGGGTACTCTCGAATGTATTGAGAGTCTTGCCAGTGGTCACTTCCGGTCTCAAAGCTGTTGCTGGAATGAGTGACTGTACCTGGTGGATACTGGCCAGTCAGAAACATCCAGTCATAGGGATACATGGCCCAATCCCCATTTAGGACCACAGATTGGCTGCTGAAGCCTGGGCCAGCTGAGACTTGCATGCTTAGAGATGGTGATTGGAAGTCCTGATGTTCCGTCTCAGACAAGAAGTTCCCATGCTCGAAGCTCCTCTCCATATGCGATAGTTCACCAGCCTTGAATTCTGGTGGTTCAAAGGGTACCACACTGAAGTCACTGCCTGGGGTTAGTTCACCAGGTTTTGTGGTAGAATAATGCAGGTCAGACTTTGGTTGCTCAAGTATAGACGGAGGTGCAACTGCCCATTTAGAGTCTGCAGATTGGAAGTAGAGGGACAAACAATGTGAAGTTAAGTGAGTATATTTACATTAAAGTCATACTTATTACCTTGGTAGGAACCAGGTTGGGGAGAAAGCTGTGCTGAACTGCTCATGTATCCTGGCCATGAATTTTCACTTGCAGATCTTGATGGAACCACTGGTTCACCTTCAACACCTCGATTGTAACCAGGCACCCAATATGCAGGAGTGTGGTGTGCAGGGAAAGGAGATGCAACAGGTGAAGCCTGGCTGAAAGGACCTTGACTGAAGCCACCAACATAAGCAGGAGCAGGTCTACTATCATAACCTCTATGATGGGATGCGCCAACATTATGACCTATATAAGAGACCTATTAGAAAATAGGTTCAGAACACAAGTTTCAGACTTTGAAATGGTCTAGTACTCTACCTTGGGGAGCAGGAAAACCTGAAGTTGCACCAGCTAGCAGAAGAAGAAGCAAAGCCCTACTAGGAGACATGACACACACATCAAGAGTAACAAACCAAACATAATAAAACCCTGAACAGTATTAGAAATCCAAACTGCACCATACCCTGCTCCAATCCCAGCAGCCATCATAGCAGAGAAGCAACCTGAACACACCTGCAAGAGCATGTGCACGCCCTCTAAATACTGCAGGTGAAAGGTTTTGACCAATCAGGACACAGTGAGGTAATGACAGACAGCTGCTGCTTAATTGATCCAAACAAAGACCAACCCAGAATGAATTAGTGTTTGATCTTTGCTTTTCTAAGGAAAATAATGCCAAGTACAAGTTCCTCAGAGGTTGTGTTCACATTATCAGCTGAACTCATCTGAATCAGACTTTTTTTTTGTAAGTGATCTGTATGTGCTGGGTTTGATCCATGTTCACAGCAAACACATCACATGATATCAGATGAAAAATCATATCTAGGATTACATATAAAAGTGGTGCAAATCTAATACTTAAAAACATTATGATTTAGCATTTTACACATTACTTATATACAGTATATCTTCCTCAATGGGTTAACAGAACATCAAATGTGACATCTTTCTCATGCAAACAAAGAAGTCTATAAAGTGATTTATCAGTTTGCAAGCTTCATAAAAAATAAAACATAACAATATAATGCATTTTTTTTATTTAACCAGGTTTAAAATCACGCTGAGATTTAGAATATTATTTGCAAGTGAGACCAACAGCACCAGAGATGCAACATAGTTACATAACACCAATAAAATCTCAATTAACAACAATAAAATAAACAAGGACAGTTGCAGCCCTCCCAAGTTATGATATATTTTACTTATTTCTATATATGTATCAGTCTTCACTTATTTTTTTGCATTTTGCACTACATTTTTTTGCACATTATTGTATCTTTCACTTTAAAAGATTTGAATCGTGATCTGCACAAAATTTCACTTGTTGACTGTCTGTGATGGGATATGCATAAAAAAAAAAAAAAAAAATCATCATTTTATTATGTAAAATAAAGTCCACAAAGCAAAATTTAGAACCAGATGCTGATGAACTCCTCTGGATAAGATTCATCATACAGTTGAGCATGATTGCAGATGCAAGTCTCCAAGTTACATGTTGAAAAACAAAATTATGGCAGGTTTTATTTTGGTTTTTGGTGGCCACATAAATTAAGAAGAACATTTCTGACCGACCCCATGACCTGATGGAACCGACAACCCGAAAGCTGTGTGAAAAGTGGCGATGTGTTTGATGGTGGAGCATCCCTTCATTGAGATCTTAAACCGCACTCCTTTACGCTCAGCTTGAGACTGTGCCAAATGTGCCACCGTTCTGCATTGTGACAATTTCCGGCACTTCAGATGTGTATTTCCTGGCTTTTTAATCAGAATTCTATTTTGTATCTCAAAAGGGGCTCCATTCAGTTGGGCATTAGCAGCCCTCGTCTGGGATAATGTGCCTGCTTCGGGCCGTAGGCTACCAGCTGCATCCACTTGTCACTCTGTGCTACAGATGCCCCGTCTGTCTGCTGCAACCAATCAAACCCGCCGACTAAATTAGCAGTTATTGTGCATGATTACTTTATGTACTCATTTTAATATGCCTCATCCAATTCCTTAATGTACTTTATCTGCTTACAGTGAGCTGAAATAGTAAAATGTTTTAAAGGGGTCATATTGTGCAAGCAAGCGAATGCAAAGGTCACCAGGTGTCCTAAAGATACATTCAGAGTTCGATTGAAGGAGTGACACATTAGCACCACATCAGGCTCAGCCCTCATGTGGTTTTAAACATTACAAGTATAAATGCTTTGGAGCGCCATTCCTGTCATCTAATATGCAAGTTTTGATGCCACAAAGAAAGGGAACTTTGGTGGAACCAAACCCATGACCTGTTGTAAGACACGAGTGCTATTTACTCATGGTGCCATCCTGCATATGCCCATGGAATAAACATAAAGTTAACTGGACCTAAAACTAACTGACTATAAAGTTATCTGAACACAAAACTACCTGAGTGAAATCTGAACTAAATGAAAATTAAGTAAATATAAAGCTATGACTATAACATTCATGTAATGTAAAGCTAACCAAAACAAACTGAATGAATGAACTAATTAAAAACAAAATTAACTGGTAACTATAAAGTGACCTGAACTTACAACTAACTCAATGTAAAAATAACTGAATTTACAACTAGCCCAATATAAAGCAAATTAATAAATAGCTAACTGCATGAACTGAATATAAAGCTAACTGAACTAACCAAATATACAATTAACTCAGTATAATGTATACATGAATATACCACTAACTCAAGATAAAGACAACTGACTATACAAGTAACTCATTCAGTTACTTGTAAGTTATCTTTGTGTTTAATTAAGCAACCTTAAGCTAGCTAAATATTAATCTAACAAAATACACAGCTAACTTAATATGAAGCTAATAAATTGAAAGCCGACTCCATATTCAATTAACCAGATATACAATTATCTAAATTACAAGCTAACTTACACAGCTAACTAAATATGAAGCTAACCAAATAGAAAGCCAGCTCAATATTCAATGAACAAAATATACAATTATCTAATTAAAAAGCTAACTGAATTCACAGCTAACTTAATATGAGGCTAACTAAATATAAGGCTACCTACAATTAACCAAATGTACAGTTATCTAAATATGAAACTAACCAAATACACAACTAACTTAATATGAAGGTAACTAAATATGTAGAAAGCTAGCTCAATATATAATCAAACAAATATACAATGATCTAAATATAAAGCTAATCGAATACACAACTAATGTTTCATGAAGTTAACTAATTAGAATGCTAGTTCAATATACAATTAATCAAATATACAGTGATCTAAATATAAAGCTAATCGAATACACAACTAACTTTTTATGAAGCTATCTAAATAGAAAGCTAGCTCAATATTCAATTAAACAAATATACAATAATCTAAATATAAAGTTAACTGAATACACAACTAACTTAATATGAAGCTAACTAAATACAATGATAGCTCAATATACAATCAAGCAAATATACAATGATCTAAATATAAAGTAAACTGAATACACAAGTAACCTAATATGAAGCTAACTAAATACAAAGATAGCTCAATATACAATTAACCAAATATACAATGATCTAAATATAAAGTTAACTGAATACACAACTAACTTAATATGAAGCTAACTAAATAGAAAGCTAGTTCAATATTCTATTAACCAGATACAGAATGATCTAACGTTAAATGCCCCTAACTGAATATCCAGTGCACTGAATATAAAGTTAACTGAATGTAAAAGTAAGTGAATATACAATTAATCAAATTTACAATTAGCTAAATATAAAGCAAACTAAATATACCACTGAAGGAACATAAAGCTAACTGAATATACAGCTAACGAAATAAAAAGCTAGCTAAATACAAAGCTAATGGAATAAACAACCAAATGTTAACTAAATTTAAAACTAGCGGAACATAAAAGTGACTGAATGTTCCAAAACATGTCATAGAAGTGTAAATCTAGTAGTTGCCTACAAATTTTGCTTTAGCAGTGTAGTTCTTATATGCACAGACACACAATTGTGGTACTTTGAGTTTGTTGAACGTGAAAGCCCAAACCTATTTTATTGTTCACTTTTTCATTCATTCATTCAGTCATTCATTTCCTGCCATTTATCTGGGACTGGGTCACTGTCATGTACATGATAAACAGAAAATACTTTTACTGAGTATGACCTCAGAAAGACCTTGTAGTACTTTCAGTGGCCAGTACAGCGCTCGATTTTTGTATCAACACCAAATCCTCTGAGGCTGGTAGTTTATATGAGTACGTTGGATGTTTTTTGTGTGTGTGTGTGTGCACATCATATTAGTTTCTTGTTCAAACAAAATGAATAGAACTCAATTATAATGGATCAATAATTCAGCATTCTCAATTATGCTTTAATTGTAAGAAGCAATATCATCCAATCTTATTGTGTGTGTATATAGGTGTTGTTGCTTTGCAAAGCTTTTGCTGATTGTTTAGGTGAGATAAAAAACTGTGCATCAAGGAAAAGATCAGGCAATGTCACACAGCTTTGGACAGCCAGCCGTTGACGCGTGCGTGCACACATGCACTCGCAAGAACACACACACGCTTAATGACACAAACACATAGCATAAACCCAAATGCTGCCACTAAAATTTGCATGGTGCTCAGTAATGCATTAGTGAACATCACTTGGCAATCTGTTCATACGGGCTTAATTGGATTTTAATACCGCCTCTGATCTTGTTTTCTAATTAACGGCGGTGGCTGGCAACCAAGCAGAACCATGCACCCAGCAACACCTTTGATCCCAGCCATATGGAGTTCCTCCAAGCATGCCGGGGATGTAAAAATCCCTCACCTAGACGTGGGCGAACAACAGGGCCCTCGAATCTAAATGGATGGGGCGAGAAGAACGGAGGAGGTGGCAGCGGGGGTAGGCAGCAGCATGTGCCTGCCACGCATCCCGGTGGCATTGTTATTGATTAATTTCTCTCACGATCAGTTGTGATCACGGATACATAAAACATGAGCGGAGGGACTGAATGCCTGTGCACCTTATCATCGTCACCACCATTCGACACCCCTTCCTTGCTACAGGGAAATGTCAATAGCTTTTCTAATCTGTTTACTTTTCCCCTTGTGGCCACTGCTTTATGCTTTTGATGAAGGGCTGCCAAAAATGTGTCCTTTTCTACCCTTGCTTTTCCTCTTTTGGCTGACAGAGTGTATTAAACTTTACATCTGTACAGCTGGCTTGGCTCTCGGGCAGCTTTCTAAAAATTATAAGCCTTGAAGATTCACTGCAATGTTTTTGCTTCAGATAATGTAAGAGATTATTAACACGGCTCTGGAGCTCATTTCAATACGTTTGCACAGTTTTCAGAAGCTTGTGTTTGTGGATTTCAGACTAATACTGCAATCAGAAATTTGTCATAAATTAATGTCAAATTTAGCGTAGTTCTGCAGTTGGGAATTACAACGCTAAAGGCTCCGCCTCAACCTGGCGCCTGAATTTCTTTGCCGTCGTCCACCTTTGTGTGGTGGTGAGCTCACATGGTGGATGGTCAGTGATGTGAACCCAACCAGAAGCCATGAAGCGAACCCCATCCATCAGACGTGGCTCCAGTGAGGGTCCTGGTTTGCCAATTCTAGACAAAGTCACTAACTACATATAGGCAAATCCATAGAGGTTTTTGAATTGTCCTTAGTGTTGAAGCAGCAGGACCTACAGGGCCGGGACGACGGTGGGGGATCGAACCCACGCGGCTCCCACCAAAAGACTGTTCCTCTACCAGGTCAGCCAAAGGGGAACTCCCCCGTTAGCCAAGCTAGCGGGAACGTCTTTTCAATTGGGACCCGGGACTTTCATCCCGCTACACATCTCCCCACCATTTTTGACTTTGTCCCGAAGTCACGGGTGCATGTTAGCATACGCTGTGACCCACATCCTGTTTGTGACGCCAGATTGAAGCAGCAGGACCTACGTGGCCGGGACGATGGTGGGGGATCGAACCCACGCGGCTTGCACCAAAAGGCCGTTCCTCTACCAGGTCGGCCAAAGGGGAGCTCCCCCGTTAGCCAAGCTAGCGGAAACGTCTTTTCAATTGGGACCCGGGACTTTCATCCCGCTACAGTCTGACCACTTTCTTCTTGCCATGAACTTTTGCTGGTGGCTAGGAGAAGGGATCTCATTCAGGTAGCAAGGTTAACATGACACTAAATACAGTTAGACAACTGCCGTGTATCTTCCAGGACTTTGCCATGAAAGTTGGGCCATGACAAGTATGATATGACTTCCTTGTGGCTTCATCATGACAACACATATACCAGCCAATCACAAATGCGTCACTAATCAATATAAACTTTAGATTGTCTCTTTAGGTCTATTGGTTTTTGAGATATACAACTAGCAGAAAATATACTTTTTGTACCATATTGCCATTGAGTTTGTCTGATACTCTTCAAAAGTTAATCATCTCAAGATATCTGCTCAAGTGAAAAAAAAAATCAGACAAACACAGTTTGGAAGGATGGAAGGACTCACCTTAAGGGAGAGGCTGAGGAGTTCAGATATATAGAAGTAGCTGAAAGTGGACGTGTTGCTTCTTTACGCTGAACGGAACCAGCTGAGGTGAGTCCAGGATCTAATTAGGATGCTTATTCCTTTGGAGGGTTTCCCAGCACAACCAACTGGGATAGCGCTACACTGTGCTAGAAGGATTCTGGGCAAGAAAAGCCTTCAGATCCCAAAGGAGGAGTTAGAGGATGTTGTGATGATGGAATCCAGAGCTATCTTAATCTTCTTTTCCCGGCTGTGGATAAATGGTGAAAAATGCATGGATATTTACCATCACCTTACCTCCTTTGTTCCTCTTGTACAAAGTAGGTTCATCATGACACTTGTGGCTCTTGTGCAAGAATCAATTTGAAGAGTTTGTCTAAATATTAAACTGTTGCACGCTAGCGGCCTTGTCTTGATGATCTATGTATGGATCAGCCTAAAGCACATTGCAGAAGTGCATTTGGGGGTGTGTCCAACACTATTTTGCTGGTGCATTGTTGAACTGAGAAGTGAGAGGTTTTCTGGCACCTCTCCACCTACTCCTCATCCCCATCCAAACAACCAATGACCTCCATATCCCAGCAGGCATAGACATACGAGGGTAGGCTGAAAAGTTCTAAGGCTCACTATGATACAGTTAATGCATTAACTCGTACTTGATACTTGCGACCAACACGATATGGGTGCTGGTGGTAAAATTTACAACCAGCGACACTGGGTGAAGGAAGGCGCCCAAGATGTTCCCAGATGTTTCCAGCATTACCAACTATACTTTGAAATTAGGATTCATTTTATACCAGGCAATTAAAACAACAAGAAAAGGTGTAATATAACAGTCCTGCCTCAAAACATATTGGTTTGTATTCCAGGTGATTCCAAACCATCTCAGTCAAAATAGGGTCATCACCAATTCAAAGAAGGAAAGAAATCTGACATAATGAGAATCCAACAGGGAGGTGATGGTCTAGTGGTTAAGTGTTGGGCTTGAGACCAGAGAATCATTGGTTCAAATCCCAGCCAGGCGGGAAAATCACTACAGGCCCTTGGACAAGGTCCTTAATTCCCCAGTTGCTCCTGGTGTGGAGTTGAGTGCCGTACATGGCAGCACCCTGACATCAGTGGGTGAATGTGAAGCATTAGCGTAAAGCACTTTCAGCTTCTGATTAAGACGGAAAAGCACTATATAAGTGCAGTTAATTTGCCTTAATGGCATTCTGTAAGTTAAAAATTACTTTTAGTGATACAAAAGAGATAACAATTTTTTTTAACTGTAATAATTTGTCATTATTTATCAGTTATTTTAAAAAAAGTCTTTAAATCATGGCAAATGTTTTGCATATGAACTCTTTAAATAAATTGATCGAAGTTCATATACACACACACACACACACACACACACACACACACACACACACACACACACACACACACACACACACACACACACACATATATATATATATGTAATCAATCATCAATGTCTGGTGGCTTTGATTGTCAGAACTAGTTGATATTTAAACAGAGTATATTTCAAACAGTTTGATTTTGTTGATGTTTACACGTTTGCAAATTAATGCCAGCGACAGTGTTTTTTTTTTTTTTTAATGAATAGGCTTTCAGTCATTGATTGATTCCTCTCTGCAGAACGTTATTTGGCAGCAGAAGCCTTGAACAGTGTTTCACCTCGAATACACACAAGTTGTATCGTGCTGCAATTTGGCAAATGTCTCTTTATTTTTTTATTTTTTTGAGAGACACTCTGACATGTGACGGCCTTCTACAACAATGATTTTTTTTTTTCTTTTAAGGGTCTTAAGTCCTTGCCGGTGATTGCACCTGAATGAGGATACCTTTTAACATGCAGTTTGTTTGTCCTTCACAGGGTCATTATTTGAACAATATGTATCCTCTTTTGACGAGGACTGTGACACATTGTGCCCCGGCTAATGACTAGAAATGCATTAAGACTAAAGTGGAGGTTCTAATGAAGAAAGCCTGAAGGGCTTTTCTTTGTTTCACGCCGAACTGTTTCTTCATATGAAAAGAGAAGTCCTTGCTCTCTTTAAATTATCAAATTGTCCTTCAACCTCAGCGTGTCACAAAGTTTCTCATCATTTATCAAACACACTTTCAAGCACATTGAACATTTTATTTCCTTAAGGACTGCGCTAGATGTTTCTTTTTTTTTGCGCTTTTTAAAGTATAATGCATGACTGAAATGGAAATCAGTTTTACCTGATGTTTCAATCACACACTGATGACTGTCTACATTTTACAGTTTTGTTTTTTGTTAGTTTTGTTTGTGTGTTTGTTGGTTTAAAGCCACAAATAGTTTATTTTTTTGTCATTTCTATAGCTGCATATATGTATATCCTTTTTGCAGATGATGTGGTCCTGTTGGCTTCATCAGCCTGGGACCTCCAGCACTCACTGGTTCCCCCAAGTGAAGGAGTTCAAGTACCTCTGAGTCTTGCTCGGAAGTGATGGGACAAAAGAGCATGAGATTGGCCAGAGAATCAGCGCAGCAGGGATGAAAAGGGAGTTGAACCAAAAGGCAAAGCTCTCAATCTACCAGTCAGTCTTCATTCCTACTCTCACCTATGGTCATGAGGGTTGGGTCATGACCAAAAGAACTAGACTGTGGGTACAAGTTGCTGAAATGGGCTTCCTTAGGAGGGTGGCTGGGGTCTTCCTTAGAGATAGGGTGAGAAGCGCAGTCATTCGTGAGGAGCTCAGAGTAGAGTAGAGTAGGTAGAGTAGAGTAGAGTAGAGTTGTTCCGTTGAGAGGAGCCAGCTGAGGTAGTTCAGGCATCTGGCAAGGATTTCTCCTGGGCGCCTGCATAGGGAGGTGTTCCAGGCATGTGCATTTGGGAGGAGACCCCAGGGAAGACCACACTTGCCTGGGAATGCCTCAGGGTCCACCAGTCAGAGGTGGTTAGTGTGGCCCACATTGTCACAACGTTTCTACTCTTATAGGGATTGACATGCATTTGTTGTGCTGTGTTGCTTGATGTGAGTCCGCACACATTGTACCTTGCCTGTGGCACCAAAGTTGCTCCATCTGTTTGTCTGTTTGAGGCAGAGGCCTGTTAATGAAACTTAACAAAGACCAAAAAGGTTGTTTATTTCAATTCCATTTATTATAGCACCAAATCACAACATAAATCCTCCCGAGGTGCTGCACACGAGTAAGTTTTAAATCTTATTCCAGTGGTTTGGAAAAAGTCCCTCAAGCATTTTTCCATTGTAGGAAGAAACCTCAAGCAGACCAGATTCAGTGGAGTGACCATCTGCTTTGGCCATATTAATGAATAAAACAAGACAACACAGAATTGTGAGAATATGCATTGATAGAAATATGTATGTAGTCCAGTGTTCATAATGAAATGCTTTCCGCTGGGTTGCGTGGAGGTATGATTGTGTTATTTGACTTTCACAACACTACTGCTGTGAAACCCTTAGGAAGTAACAATTTCCCTGATTTAAAACATTTACATTCTGTTTCTTTGACAATCTAACATCCAGTAATCATCCATCTAGACACATCTAATGGGTTTTAAACAGGTAAACAAACTAACAAAGCTGGTTTTTGGATTGATCCGGTGCATCAAAGATCACCTGATTTTAATGAGGTTATCAGAATTTTTTACTGGTAGAAAATTTCTGAGCGAGTGCCCACAAATGTTTCATCCCAGTGCCTTCAGCATTATTTTTTTTTTTTTGGAAAAAAAAAAGCCTGTACATGGGATATGTTTTTATCAAACAATGAACAACTAATGACTACAGACGATTAAAAAGTACTCACCCTCAGCAGGAACATAACATCTGTTCAGTCTGCTTGCATTTTTCTAAAATGTTTAGGGATTTTCAACTTAAAAGACACTGACACCCAGAATGATAGATAGAAATTCTATCTATCTGTCTGTCTGTCTGTCTGTCTGTCTGTCTGTCTATCTATCTATCTATCTATCTATCTATCTATCTATCTATCTATCTATCTATCTATCTATCTATCTATCTATCTATCTATCTATCTATCTATCTATCTATCTATCTATCTATCTATCTATCTATCTATCTACACTTCAGCTTTTCCCAAGCTTGGAAACAACATCAGATTCAAATAGATTTTTCAACTTATATTAAAAACATTTGTTTCACAATTCTGCTGAAGATACATTAGATGTATGTTTTGTTGTGATGTACCTATACAGCAAATATGCACTTGCCTTCGACTAATTATGGGTTCGACAGATTAGACAAACTCTCTTCTCACATCATACACATTGCAACGTCCACAGCAGTGTACACACCCAGTGTACTTAGCCCAGGGTAATACTGGCACAGATACAAAAACCAAAAGACAAGTTATATCAGCAACGCAAAGTGTCCCTCAGGACAAACACGATCAACATAAATGGAATACCACAGTGAGCTACCCAACGAACAGTTGTCAGATTCAAGCCCTGGAATGTGAGACTGTGAACAATCGGCACTATGAAACGAAGAGTGATAAACACACATATGAAAATATATGTTTTTGATTTATAGATATTAGCTTTTGGCTTCAGAAGGGGGTGTAGGAATCCTGTGTCTGAGTTTCTGTCAGTTAGCCAAATGCTCAAAACTATAAAAGTCTTTGAGAACATGTTTACGCTAGGCCCGGAAAACAAGTCGCCTCCCATACCTGAGGAAGGAATTTCAAAAGAACATGGTCAAGTCAGAAATCCCTTTGTTACACGGCAATTCAGTCCTTTTCTGCCTGCTATCAAAGAGAAGATTAACTTGTCAAAATGTGGGTCTTGGTCCAGGCTGGTCTTTTGAGTGGATATTCACAAGTCTGATCTGCACCGCTGCTAATAGACGGAGCTCAAAGGGGAACACGGAGAACAGAGAAGGCAGAGGGGTAAGGAGGCTTTAGGATCACTTTACCTGGATTCAGCAGTGTGGCGCTGGTGGATTAGTGCCCTGGGCCTCGTGGCACGCTAGTCTGCAAATACCCGTTCTGCAGGTAAAGGCACTCAGTGGCCAGTAACCACACGACCGTGCATATTCTGCAAAAGTACACCTGCATTTTGCAAAGCGTGGACAGAAAAATGTTGTAAAAACACAAGCGAATGCTCGATGACCTGAGCAGTTTTGCAATATTCCAGGTCGACGCACCGCCACTTTTGATGGAGCAGAACCAGATAAAGTGGCTGCTGTTTACTTTGCAAACTTCTGCTCTTCCTTCTGGCTTGGGATGCCACAAACAAACTTTCTTCGACACCCCAGAAGCTTTCCAAAGTCTGTATCCGTTCTGATACCACTTTGTAAGGTCACTCACTCATCCAGAACTGCAAAACCATAACCCATAAAGGAGAAAATACAGGTTGTTCTTGGCAGGGAAGACAGAAACCCACCACAGATTCATCCCTCTATACCGCCTCCGCCTGTTCCCCCCCGAGTCCCTACCTGATGACTTCTCCATCCGTTTTAATTGGTAATTATTTTGCGGGGTTTAATGCCTTTATTCAGACTGTCAGTGTGGAGTCAGGAGAGGAGGATTAGGTGCCCCAGGGGGACGAGACACTGGCACGGCCAGGACAGCTCATTTTTACACGGGCAGGGGAGGAGGACAGCTCATCTTTGATCCGGTTGGGGCTTTGCAGGCCAGAGGGGTGACAGCTGCACTTTCTTTAGCCCACATTTGAATTTGAATTCTATCTTAGGATGCAGCGCGCTGTGGACTTGGCAGGGCAGTGGGGTAATCTGCTCGGCACAAACGCCCGGGCCTTTTCTTCCTGTGTGCCCTCGCAGAGATTGGAGTAATTAAAGTTAAATGGAATGCATTAAAAACTCACTTGTGCCGAGGCTGCGGCGGCCTTGCCAACAGTGAATGGGCTGGGGCTGTCCTTTTACGCTACTCTAATCCTGCCGAATATGTGTGTGCCCCGTGATTTTGATGCTGCGCTACCAAAGCATCGGAAACGGCTACCAGCGGAGCTACAACTGACTGCTGGCTTTCACCTCAGAAGAACATATTGGAGAGCAAATTCAGATGGATTCTGACATTGGCACGAGGTTGGATGGAATCGGCTCAGGAAGGCTATTAGTGCGTTCCAGACTCACTTGTCACTCTCAAATTGCTTTGGTGTACATTCTATTTAAATGCCCACCCGTCTTCTTCCTCCAGACTAGTATGGAGCAAATTCCGCCGTCCGTAACCATAACTAATACATAAATATCACACACTGTCACTTAAGTGTTCCACAGACGTTTGGCCTACACATGAAGTACCGCTTCCCACGCCAACAAACATTGGCTTGTAAACGCGGTGCTGCAGAGGAGATGGGCGCTGCCGCTTCATCAGCTATTTTGTGTACACAGTCGGACAGTAAGTGAGAGTAAAATACAAACCTGCTCCTATAGCCACAGGCTGGGAACCAGACCAGCTCTTCAAAGTTGATGTAAAAAGACTCCGCCATCAGACGCTGAGGTAACTGTTGCTACCTTTCATTTGGGAGGAATGTGGACAGAGACAAAAGGGATGGGCTACAAAACTATCATCCTAATCTCTCCCCGGTTTTGTGTGTAATCCTCAAGTCCTCCTAATGAGAGGAGATAGTACGGGGAGGGACGTACAGTCGGGGTGAGGGAGAGGCACCTTGTGAAAGGGAAAATAGAGAATCATTAGAGGAAGTGCTAAAACTGGACGGGAAGTCATTAGGTTGAAAAATGTTCTTTGACGTGTTTCCTAAAAGAGGTTATCCTGAACTTATGTTCAGATAATCTTCTACAAACAGTATTATGTGTTTCGAGCAGTAAGTCCCGGATAAGCCCCGAGGCCTGTTGGTGCTGGTTCTTATTCCTAAAGTCTTTAACGTGAAGTGGATTAGATTCTGTGACTCCACCTGGTCGGGTCCTTTACAGGTTACTACCCCATACCCATTCACAGCTGGGTGGATGGAGACAATGCAGGTACATTAAAGTGTCTTGTCCAAGGGCACAGATTGGTAGTGTTACCAGGAATCAAAGCCAGGTCTATATATTGGTAGTCAAACTCAGTGTGCCACTGAGCTACCAGCTTTTGAGTAAGTTTGCATATATTTCCTAAGTGCAATAGATTCTTGATTTTGGTCTTCAAGATGAGTGGAGAGTAGAGAAGCGTGTTTACATCAAGAAGAATAGTTATCTTGGACTTATGTTCTACCATTAAGAGTCAGGAGGCAAGATAAAATTCAAGATTTTAGTCCATTATGATAATGTACAGAATGTGAGAACAGTCTTTGGCAGCGGTCCCCTTCACAATGGCATGTAGGTGAATGCAGATCTTGGATCCTGCTGTTGGAAGAAGGCAGGGGCGGAGCCTACGCCTGGGTATCAGCCTTGTGGTTGAGGGATGGAGGCGAAAACATCAATCAGTAGACAGGTGAGTTAGAAATGACATTTTAACGAATGTGCACATTTTCTATTCCTATTGGACAAGAAAGGGTGACAGGGTGACATCAGAGAATACTTTGAAATCTGAGTCTTTCTGGTGGAACTTATGCTATACTACATTTCTAGTTATCTTTGACCTGGATGATTTCTGATCTTTCCTTACATGTAGTTTGCCAGCTTAATGTAGATGTTTTTTTTATATTATAAGCTACAATATGCAGGATTTGGTGTCATCTAGTGGTAAGGTTGCAGTTTGCATTATGCTGTCGGCAGTCACGATTTTGTTTCTGTTCACCTTTGTGCTTCTTTGGAGATCGGGGTTCATGCACCCTTTGCTTCTCCTGTGATAGACAATATGTAGGGTCCTCCATTCAGTAAAAAATTAACCCATGGTCAACGATGCTATAATCCATTTCTGCTAATACACACCACTAAATCCTACACACTCTACCTTTAACAAACTGCACGGTCAACGGGTATCAGGTATGTACAAAATGTACAAATAAAAGTAAGGTACATTTTATTGATCCTTAAATGAAAAGTTGTCTCCTGGACTTAGTCCATCTTAATCACAGGTTATATACAATGTAATCACTCGGAGCAGTGGGACCGATTCAAGATCGATACACTGTGCCATAGTCAAGGGTAAGATCAACTTGAACCCAATGGTACTACTTTTTTCCTTCAAGGTTTGTGTGGCGCTAATGTTTTAATGCAAAGTTCTCCGTGGTTGAGTAGATTTGTGCTCAGTGTCTTACCAAAAGATAATTCAACACAGCAGTAATTATGTATAAATCCCACTAAGCCTTTTTTATCTGGAGCAGGTGCTGGTGCCATGCATCACCCCGTCCACCACCACACCATGGATCTGGCAGCCACCATGATGAACAACTCATCCACCCCCACGTCTCAAAAGCAACCCTCTATCTGCCACAGTCAAGTAAAATCTGGGTGTTCCCTTGGCCTTTTCCAGTCGCTGAGGACTTTACCAATCCACAGTTCAACACTCCACAGTACAGCCCACTCAAACAAAGTCTTCAAAGAAAAGCCAAATCCATGTTCTGGACACCATTTGTTGAGGAAACAGTAAAAAAAAAAGAAAAAAAAAAAGGGGCCTATCTCAGTTTTTTCTTGTTAACTGGAATATTTTCCATCAAATATCTGAAGTGGACAGGTGATCTTACGGATAAGAAGATCACAAAGATGAGATGAAAGTCTGAGGAGACAGATAAAGCAAACCTACAAATTAGACACAGAGATGAGACGAGAAGTGGAGACAAAAAAAGACAGACCCGTCACGGCTAAATCCGGGCAAACCTCCTCTGATCCGACTCCCAGTAATTTGGACATTTCACCTACAGGTCACAATTCAAGTACACCTGCAATACATCCATCTTTTGGAAAATGTGCGGAATGTGCCATAATTGCAATCAAACTACTATTGTCTGTGATAAACACGTGAGTTGTTGCTGGCGTGGAGGAAGGACTGAAGTGCTTCTTCACTTAAAAGTAAAAGGAATCTTTGAATATCTAATTAAAAAGCATGTGAATAGCAGGAGAAGATCTTGGTTTCTACTTTTGTGGATTTGATTAGTGGTGATTTGACTATACGCTGACAGATGCTTGATGTTGGCGAGATAAGGAGAAAAAAGCCAAAGCTTTTGGCTCTGAATCCCTATTATTCATGGGCAGCAGTCGAGTGTGTGTTTCCATTAGATGTGTGAAGGCCTCTAAGGTCTAAGAATGTGCTTTAATAGATACCTGTCAAATGTAATTAACTATGTTTTTCCTATATCATACGCTTTCCCATCGCCTGCAGCCAGAGGCTCCACCGTGTGCTTGTGTCTGTGCAAGTGCACGCCTGTGCGCACACAGGCGTGCACGTGTGTGTGCAAAACAGACAAGAGTCTGTCTCAGTGCCTTTTGCCACCCAGCGATTGGAGACAGTTTTAATTGCAGCATGACAACCACAAGAAAGGACCAGAAGCCCCATAAAAGCCAAAGCAAGCTGGCAGCTGTCCCGCAGTGGAAAGCTAGCCATGCCATAATTACAGGTAAAAAGACCTCTAGCACTGGAGCTCAGCGCCGTGTTTATTTGACACCAATCATGCAACTATGCAGGTATCCCAACAATAACGTGCTCTGTCCCGACAGGACTGAGGTGCCTCGGAGAACGACTTGGACATCAGGTCTGGAGTCTGCCAGACTGAACTCTTTGTCGGAACTTGAAGAGCGAGCAGACACACGGTGATTTAGAGACTTTAGATTAATTCGCCGGCATAAATTACATTGTTCACAGTCAGACAGGAGACTTGCATGGCATCAATAATTCAACTTTACAAGAATCACTTCTGCCTCCAGTGAGCAGGACGGATGAAACGATTTGATGTCTATGTCCGTGCGTGCAAAGGGCAGCGCTAAAGAGAGAATACACTAATTTCTCAGCTAAAGAAGATGCAATCATCTCCATCCATCTAATTTGTGATGCTTATCAAGGGATTGTCACAGTAGTAACAGACTACAGTGCATCCAGAAAGTATTCACAACACTTCACTTTTTCACAAAACATTTTCACATTTTTTATGTTACAACCTTATTCCAAAATGGATGGAATTCATTTTTCCCCTCAGAATTCTACACACAAAACCCCATAATAACTATGTGAATTTTTTTAGATTTTTACAAATTTATATATATATATATATATATATATATATATATATATATATATATATATATATATATATATATATATATATACATAAGTATTCACACTTCACACAAGTTCAAAATTGAGCTCAGGTGCATCTTGTTTTCACTGATCATCCTTGAGATGTTTCTACAGCTTAATTGGAGTCCACCTGGGGTAAATGCAGTTGACTGGACATGATCTGGGAAGGCGCATACCTGTCTACATACAAGCAGGGGTGCACATAACTGGTACTCATTGTACTCGTGAGTGCTAAACATCATTGATTCACAGCAGAGGGAAACACTTTTCTTACAATCTGTCATCGCTTTCCTCTTATGAAGCACTTCCCTTGTGTTTTCTGCTGCGCATTATTTATTTTTAGCACGCGCAAGCACCATGAGTACCAGTTATGTGCATGCCTGCATATAAGGATGGAACTTTAGAGGTGCTGCAAATAGGAATGGACAAAACTGCTCAAAGATTGGTGCAGCAATCTTGTGGCAACACATTCAAGAAGACTTGAGGCTGTAATTGCTGCCAAAGATGCATCAAGAAAGTATTGAGCAAAGGGTGCGAATACTTATGTACCCGTGATTTTGTAGTTTTTTATTTTTAATAAATTTGCAAAAATTTCAAAAAAACTTTTTTTATGTTGTCATTGTGGCATGTGGTGGATAGAATTTTGAGGGGAAAAATTAATTTACTCCATTTTGGAATAAGGCTGTAACATAACAAAATGTGGAAATGTGAAGTGCTGTGAATACTTTCCAGAAGCACCGTATGTAAAGTCGCCCTAACATCCTTCTTCATCCTTCTTCTGCCAGGTTGGATTTACATAACCATCTAAACTTACATTCTACCCAGCCGCCCATTCCTAGGAAAATACTGGGAGGCAGACTGATCAGATGCCCAACCCATCCCAAACCTTCATCTGAGCTACTTAGCAGGGGGTAGAGCTTTAGACCTTCTCCTAAATGTTAAGTCCAGCCACCCCACCAAGCAGTTGGTTTGCCCACTTGCAGCCATCTATTCAGGTTTTTCTCACAATCCAACAGTCATGACTATTAACTAATAAGTCCTATAGACCATGAGGCCCATAGTTGCTGATCTCAGAATTCTGTAGCGTGAAATGGATAAGATGGGTTGCCCATCCTACGGAGGTTACTTCCTCTGCCAATTACTCCCCCCATTTACAGCTGGACTGAGACAATGCAGACGTCTTGTTCAAGGACACCTGACTGGGAATCGAATCCAGGTCTGCATATTAGTAGCCTAAGTCATTTCTCCTGAGCTACCTACTCTACATCATCAGTAAGGCTTCAAGCACAAATTATCTGGTAAGTTTAGATTTAAATACACCACAGTTCATCCAGTCTTTTCTGGAAGCATCAGGTTGTTTTATTGGAGACTTTTGATGGCACAAGACTATTCTACGAACATTTAAAGAAGAAGTAGTAAGTCCAACTATGTTTGACCTGAGCCATGCTGGTGCTTATGTCTGGATTCTATAATGCAAAGCAAATGAGAATCCATGACTGCCCCTGAATGGGATGAGAGTCAGCAGAGGTTAGAAATATTTTGTCCAAGTACCCAGTCAGGTAGCATAACCAGGGATAGAACCTTGGTCTACATAGTGGTAGCCAAACTCTTTATTTTCCTGAGCTGATTGATGATTTGTTCTGCTGTAAAACACCCATTTCATCATGCATCACTTACCAACAGAGTCATTTAATGTCAAAAGTGTATAACTCCAAAAACATCAGTTCCTGCCAAAATTCCATGTCCTCAAATTTGGAGATGATTCACATTCTTCTTCACACTGCTAAATGTCCCAATAGTAGTCACACTGTTAAGAAAAAGCAAGATATCATCTGCAAAAAGGCAGAGATGCAATCTTGAGATGTCTAAGATAGACACTCCAGGACCTCAGCCACAACTTAAGTGTCTATCCATGAAAATCAGAACCATGACACTCACCAGGAAGAACAATGCAATGTTTATGTCATGTTAGTCATTTGGAGAATTTTGAGATGCTCTTTTTTTTTTCTTGTCTTTGTTATTTGATAGCATTTGGTTTGATGTCAACACATTTCAGAACATACTCAAAATGACAGCTGTAGTCGAAAAAGACTCGGGTGATGGTTGCATCATATTTTTGCAAGGTTCAATCAGATTTTAAATCAGTTTGACTCTTTAAAATCAGTTTTCATCTCCTGATTGACATTGGTGTCAATAAATTTGGCGCAGAGTAAATCAGTAACATTTAAAAAAATACGTGTTGGTCTCAATTTGGAAATCCAGAGCCCAGCACATAATGCTCACCTCTGTAAGTATTTTACAAGAGCAGAATGTGCGTTTTATGTGTTCTTTATTAGTGGGAAAAGGCCACATCTTGAATGACACTCGCTGCCAGAGCTGGTCGGAGGGGAGAAAAAAAATACACAAATGTTTTACAGGCTCATTTTCAATACCATATGCTCACTTTCCACTTAGAGCAACATGTTTCTGATGCTTTTTGCTCACATTTTTTGTGCTTTTATTTAATTTGATCCCAGTTATGATGATTTACTAATTAGCTAATGACTGTCAAGGCAACTGGCTGCTAAAACAGTGAATACTGGTTCTGGTGAAGAACAGTGTCAACTAGGGTTCTCATCGTCATGGCAATCCCTCGGTGGGGAGGAAGATTGTCTCTTGAATGATTCCCGGATGGTCCAACGGTTGGTGAATCCCAGACAATTGGGGTCTGAGGACCTGCTGCATCCTTCATCCACCTTCAGAGCCGTTGGGTTGTAAGCCATCACCTCCTCTGCCTGATTGGCTGTTGGAACCCCGCTAGCCATCTCATGTTCAGGGTTCCTGTTGGACCATCATGGTTACTGTAGCAACCATGGGGCACACAAGGTCCTCAATGTAATTCACCCCATCAGACTTGATCCATCACCCAGGTGTCATGACATGGATGAGAGGTTGAAATTTGACACATTCGGGTGCTAACCTTCTGATGTTGCAGCTGATGAGCTACTCAATAATTGAAGTCCTGTTTTGTTTTTGATTTTTTTGTGTGTGTGTGTGTGGGGGGGGGGGTGTCTCTATCTTCGTCATCACGAAGTGTGAAGAAGTAAATGAACACGAACTTACCACTTGTGTGTTGGCATCAGTTGGCCACATTTTTGTTGCACTTTATTGATACTACAGAAACAATCTGCATCCAAAACATCAGAACCTTTCATTCCTGAAGGTCGGCGTAAACAGGATGGACCTCTGACCTCCAAAGTAAAGGCTTCGGCACAGGAGACGATCCGTCACTTTTAACATGGAATGAAAGGAACTGATTGGACCATATGATGTCAAACTCTGCCTCGTCCATCCTCCTGTTTCCTCGTATGTTCTGGCGTTGTTTTCTCATTTCACAGTTGGTAATTTAATTGAGTTTGACATTGTTTGGTGCACTGTCTAAACTATTATTCACAGAAGAAAACGAAAAACAGCAGTACAATTAACTCGATCCAGAGCATTTATCAAGGCAAAGAAGAACAGGAGACCACACACACACACACACACACACACACACACACACACACACACACACACACACACACACACACACACACACACACACACACACACACACACACACACACACACACACACACACACACACACACCTGTAGAGCCAGGGTGGTCTGGCGTCTTCAGAAAATGAACCGAAAATTTGCATCAGTATTATCTTTATTATTATTATTATTATTAAAGGGGTCACTTTATCCATATTTGTCATATTTGATTTGCAGTGTGAGACACGCCCACTGAACATTCTGTGATCTATGTGACACGCCCTCTCTGTAAGAGAGATATAGAAAGATGCTCCATTGTAAAGGGACAGCGGCTCCTTTACAATTTATTTAAAGCAACAGTATGCAAAGTTGGGAATAAACAAATAAAAGAAAACTGTCTGGAGTCAAAGATCCTGTGAGATATTCCACTATAAACTGCTTTTTTTAATTTGCTGAATCACAACAATGTGAACACAATCAAGAAAAGTGTAGAAATTATACATCTTTTTAATTCACGAGTAAAGAGATCAAAAGAAAACATTATCACACTTAAATAAGTAAGAATTTTAGATAAAGGAAAACTTAAATTACTACATTAAAGAAAACAGATAAAAAATCTTGTATTATATAATAAAACAAAAATATTTATAAAGATCAAAAGAAACTATCTCAAAATGATATGTTCATGATGCCATAAAGCAAACTGTTAGAAATGAACAAACAAAGGCTTGTAGCAATGAAAACTTTTTATAATGTTGTTTGGCTGAAATGTCATGCATCCGAAGGAAAACCTCTTGCCATGAAAAGGAGATAAAAAGAAAAACTTTGATGTTGTGAAGCAAGAGTGTTAGAAAAGAGCGGAAACACAACTGAAATGAGATGAAAACAAATGTTTTATTGACATTTTTATGATGTCATAAAGCAGAAATTTTACAAGGGTTCAAATGAAAACCTTTTAAGGACATTTTTTTATATAACAGGGCAAAATGGACAACTTTCTTACGGTGAAAAAGGTACATTGATGTCATAAATATAGTACCTTAGTTCTTAGGTTTCCATTTGATAGCATATAAATTATGCTTTTTATTTTCCTATATTATGCTAGCAGAGTTTCTTTAGATAGATACCAATACACATTACATCATAGCTTCTGTTTCTATAATAAAATACCAGATTTATAGCTTAGCCCACTAACTGTTATTTATTTTTACTACTAGTCTACAGACTAAATTACTTATACTACAATCTTCTCCTGTATTAATATTTAGTAGGTTTTAATACCTACTCCTGTAACTCAGCCACATGGGGTGTGCAGCCAGTACATTCTGAGTGCCGGTCCCAAGCCCGGATAAATGAGGAGGGTTGCGTCAGGAAGGGCATCCGGCGTAAAACAAGCCAACCCAACTATGCAGACTCAGAATCGAATTCCCATACCAGATCGGTCGCGGCCCGGGTTAACAATGTCCGCCACCGGTGCTATTGCCCAACAGGGTGCCGGTGGAAATTGGGCTACTGCTGGGCGAAGATGACGAAGAAGAGGAGGAAAACGTTGCCACGAACAGCGGGAGAAGAAGAAAACTAGAAGGGTGGAAATGAGAGTGGGGACTTTGAATGTTGGTAGTATGACTGGTAAAGGGAGAGAGCTGGCTGATATGATGGAGAGGAGAAAGGTAGACATATTGTGTGTGCAAGAGACCAAGTGGAAGGGAAGTAAGAGCAGAAGCATCGGCGGTGGGTACAAGTTGTTGTACCATGGTGAGGACAGGAAGAGAAATGGTGTTGGGGTCATTTTAAAGGAAGAGTATGTTAAAAGTGTGTTGGAGGTTAAGCGAGTGTCTGACAGGGTGATGAGTGTGAAGTTGGAAATTGAAGGGGTGATGATGAATATCATCAGTGCATATGCCCCACAGGTAGGTTGTGAGATGAAGGAGAAAGAAGATTTCTGGAGTGTGTTAGATGAGGTGGTGGAGAGTGTGCCCAAGTATGAAAGAGTGGTGATAGGAGCAGATTTCAGTGGGCATGTTGGTGAAGGGAACAGAGGTGATGAGGAAGTAATGGGTAGATATGGTATCAAGGATAGGAATGGGGAAGGACAGATGGTAGTTGATTTTGCAAAAAGGATGGAAATGGCTGTGGTGAATACCTACTTTAAGAAAAGGGAGGAGCACAGGGTAACATATAAGAGTGGAGGAAGGTGCACACAGGTGGACTACATTTTTTATAGGAGATGCAAGCTAAAAGAAATCACAGACTGTGAGGTGGTAGCAGGAGAGAGTGTCACTAGACAGCATAGGATGGTTGTTTGTAGGATGACTTTAGAGGTAAAGAAGAAGAAGAGAGTGAGAGCTCAACAAAGGATCAGATGGTGGAAGCTGAAGGAGGAAGACTGTTGTGTGAAATTTAGCGAGCAGGTGAGAGAAGCACTAGTTGGAGGGGAAGCAATTTTTCGACAACTGGAAAAGTACTGCAGATGTGGTGAGGGAGACAGCTAGGGCAGTACTGGGTATGACATCTGGACAGTGGAAGGAAGACAAGGAGACTTGGTGGTGGAATGAAGAGGTCCAGGAAAGCATAAGGAGAAAGAGGTTGGCGAAAAAGTTTTGGGATAGTCGGAGAGATGAAGAAAGTAGACAGGAGTACAAGGAGATGCGGCGTAAGGCGAGAAGAGAAGTGGAAAAAGCAAAGGAAAAGGCATATTGCGAGCTGTACAAGAAGTTGAATAGTAAGGAAGGAGAAAAGGACTTGTACCGATTGGCCAGACAAAGGGACAGAGCTGGAAAGGATGTGCAGCAGGTTAGGGTGGTAAAAGATGCACATGGTAATGTGCTGACAAGTGAGGAGTGTGTTCTGAGAAGGTGGAGGGAATATTTTGAAGAGTTGATGAATAAAGAAAATGAGCGAGAGAAAAGGCTGGATGATGTGGTGAGAGTAAATCAGGAAGTAAAAGAGATTAGCAAGGAAGAAGTGAGGGCTGCTATGAAGAGGATGAAGAGTGGAAAGGCAGTTGGTCCAGATGACATTCCAATGGAGGCATGGAAATGTCTAGGAGAGATGACAGTAGAGTTTCTAACCAGATTGTTTAATAAAATCTTGGAAAGTGAGAGGATGCCTGAGGAGTGGAGACGAAGTGTGCTGGTTCCTATTTTCAAGAACAAGGGTGATGTGCAGAGCTGCAGTAACTACAGAGGCATAAAGCTGATCAGCCACAGCATGAAGTTATGGGAAAGAGTAGTAGAAGCTAGGCTTAGAAAACAGGTGAAGATCTGTGAGCAGCAATATGGTTTCATGCCGAGAAAGAGCACTACAGATGCAATGTTTGCTCTGAGAATACTGTTGGAAAAGTACAGAGAAGGACAGAAAGAGTTACATTGTGTGTTTGTGGACTTAGAAAAAGCTTATGATAGGGTGCCAAGAGAAGAGTTGTGGCATTGTATGAGGAAGTCTGGAGTGGCAGAGAAGTATGTTAGGGTAGTGCAGGACATGTACAAGAATAGTGTGACAGCGGTGAGATGCGCAGTCAGAATGACAGACTCATTCAAGGTGGAGGTGGGATTACACCAAGGATCAGCTCTGAGTCCTTTCTTGTTTGCAGTGGTGATGAACAGGTTGACAGATGAGATCAGACAGGAGTCCCCATGGACTATGATGTTTGCAGAGGTGAAGAAGAGAGTGCAGGCAGGGTGGAGTGGGTGGAGAAAGGTGGCAGGAGTGATTTGTGACCGAAGAATATCAGCAAGAGTGAAGGGGAAAGTTTACATAACAGTAGTGAGACCAGCTATGTTGTATGGTTTAGAGACAGTGGCACTAACAAAAAGACAGGAGGCAGAGCTGGAGGTGGCAGAGCTGAAGATGTTGAGATTCTCTTTGGGAGTGACAAGAATGGACAAGATTAGGAATGAACATATCAGAGGGACAGCTCAGGTGGGACGATTTGGAGACAAAGTCAGAGAGGTGAGATTGAGATGGTTTGGACATGTGCAGAGGAGGGACCCAGGGTACATAGGGAGAAGGATGCTGAGGATGGAGCCACCAGGCAGGAGGAGAAGAGGGAGACCAAAGAGGAGGTTCATGGATGTGCTGAGAGAGGACATGCAGGTGGTTGGTGTGACAGAGGAAGATACAGAGGACAGGGTGAGATGGAAACGATTGATCTGCTATGGCGACCCCTAACGGGAACAGCCGAAAGACAAAGAAGAAGAATACCTATGCCTGTATATTATATAGTACCATATTTATTGTATATGTTGTTTATTACCCTTAATATTTAAATATAAGTTAATTATATGATGTCTTATCTTTCTTATGTCTTATTTATTACTATATATATAGTTTTTTCTTGAGCCGCTTGGGTGGGTAGGGAGAGTTCCCATGGGATAAAAAAGCTTTTCAACCTACTGTCCCTGGTTCTTAAGACCAGGCACCTAAGTGGCTCTACTCTACTCTTTTCTACTCTCCTATTTTACTCTTCCTTTTTAGATATTTAGATATACCTTAGTATACTGGCATAGTTCCACCTATAAGATATACCTTACTGAATTTTCATAAAGCAAGAGTGTTAGAAAAGAGATGAAAAGAAAACTTCATTAAAATGAGATCCAATTTTTTTCTGTGTCATAAGGCAGAAATATAAGAATGGTTCAAAGAAAACCTCTCACAGTAGGAAAAAGACATAACAGATACATTTTCATGATGTTGAAGAAAAAAAAACTCGAACAAATAAATAAAAAGACAACATCTCAGTGTAAACATAGTTTGATGTCATAAAGCAAGAGTGCTAGAAAAGAGAAAAAAGGGAAAAACTCTTCTCATTAAAATTACATTAAAAAAATAATAATTTTTACTGTGTCATAAGGCAGAAATGTACGAATGGTTCAAAGGAAAACCTCTCACAGTGGGGGAAAAGACAAAAGGAAACATTTTTTATGACATCATAGGGCAAAAAAAAAAAAAAAAAAAAAGCCCAAAGGAAAACTTTTCACAGTGATAAAGATATTTCGATGTACGAAAGCAAGACTGTTAGTAACGAGATAAAAGAAAATGACAATGAAAAAGATAAGAGCAAACATTTTGGTCCAAATCCACATCACTTCCAAAAACTAATCAACTTTATTGACCTAAAGATCAACTGCACTAAGTGACACCAGAATCCGCCTGTGGTTTTTATTTGTTTATTTTTTTGAAGAACCCTGAACAAAGGCAGAGAGACAATCAAAAAACACTGACACCTTTTCCAATTGTCACTTTGCCAATAACTATGACTACAATTCCAAATAATAATAATAATAATAATGAGCCAGAGGAATTTAGAATTAAACAGTATACTCGATGTCCGAATAAGATGAATGATGTAAACTTTACAGCAGGAGGCTGGTGAACATAAATTAAATTGTGAACATGAATATACGATCTGACTTTGTTGCTGCTAGAAGATACCCAGCATGCATTGCTCTCTCTTAGGTGTGCGCAAGCATTCACCCCAACATTTGGTGTTGCTCATGTGTAAAAAAAAAATTAGCATATGTAGAAATCATTTCATGGTGAGTGGAGCAACAGCAGCTCTCCACAGAGACACAGATAGAAATTTGTATTAAAAGAAGAAACATCTGAGCAACAAAAAGCACCAAACCACACGGCGTCATTACTTTAACGATCTATCACGTTCAAAGGAAAGCGCCGTAAACAAGGGAATGAAACTCTGGTGTAAAGTGCTCTTCACTGGCAGCAGATGTTTACTCTTCACTACTTTTACACGACTTACGCGGTGATATTGTGAAGAATCCGATGGCGTGATGATGTCACAGAATGTTCCTGTCTGCCGCGATAGCCCAGTGCATTTTAGGTTCAGAGTTCAAATGTCGCGAGTCCCAGGAGGTGTCAGCCTCATTACCGAGTGCATCAGCCAAACCCAGAGGGTTTTTCTTAGTATTTACTTAACCTTTGACCTCTTTGCTACTGGGGACGTGCCCTCATTCCGTCTTTCACTCAGCACGTTACGCCCTTTTTCCACAGGTTTGAGGGTTCAAGTTCACTGTCAGTTCAACCCAGACATGTAGAGGTGACTGAGAACTCTGTGGTATTTAAAAAAAAAAAAGAAGAAGAAAAAAAAAAAAACTTTGTATATGCTGTCAAAAGAAATGTGGTTTAATAAAAACAGGTCCTTCTGACATTTTTGACCTTATATTTCAGTATTTTATGCAAACACAACACCCATAAAGTTATTGCTTGGGTTGGGAAAAGCTGAGGCATGCACCCTGGAAAATGTTAGTTTTTAGCACAGTAACTCAAAAACAGTAAATGCCATTTTTGTGTAACTCACCTACTTAAGAGGTCATAATAAAAGATCATATAATGAAGATAATCTGACTCAAATTCAATACTTTGATGTACCATATTGATCCAAAAAGGTTTGTTTTACTTGCTGTACTCCTGGAAAGTATTCTCAGTGCTACACTTTTCCCACATTTTATTATGTTAGTTTTATTACAAAATGGACAAAATTATTTTTTCCCTTAAAATTCTACACACAATACCCCATAATGACAATGTAAAAAAGTTTTTTGAAATTTTGCAAATTTATTAAAAATAAAAAAACTAAGGAATCTCATGCACATAAGTATTCACAGCCTTTGCCATGAAGCTCATAATGGAGCTCAGGTGGATCCTGTTTCCACTGATCATCCTTGAGATGTTTCTACGAGGTCTGTCAATAAAGTATAGGTGTTGGGAAGGTGTCGTAGCACGGACCCACAACAGGGGGCGCAAATGAACGGACAATGAATAAGCCAAAAAGGTAACAATTTAATGTTGCGATAATACACAACGAAACGTACTGTAATCTGCACAGTCAATTTAACACCAGGTGACGTGTGGGCAGGCTCGAAGATAGAAGACCCCCGACGAGAGAGAAGCTGCGTCCCACACGGCTTCCACCACCAACGGTCTGAAGAACACCGGAGCCGCCAAGTCCCGAGTCCCCAGGTGGCCTCTGTCTTCGGCTGTCGACCCTGGTACTGCTGGCAGAAAGCAGAAATATGATGAGTGAGTGTGAGTCCGCACACTCAGTAAATCCACAGTTAACGAGGGAGGAAGCGCCTCCACCTCCAAGCACACATTCGTGCAGCTCCTGTTTGAGCACTTATCTGGGTGGGAGGTGCTGCGAAGCCGTCGCTGAACACCTCAAACGCCACCTCCACAGACGAGTCTCACCGACAGGAAAACGGCTGCAAAGAAGAGTTTAGACAGATACACAGTCTTAAGTTCACAGAGAAAATAACTTGGTAATGGTAGTCGATTTCTCGGCGGGGAGGTGGAGTTGCAGTCCGGCTTTTATGATGGTGATGATGAACGAGTGACAGCTGGTGCAGAGGATGAGTGACAGCTGTCACTTCTTCTGGGTCTGGCGCCCTCTCGTGCTTGGAGCCCGCACTCCAAGCAGGGCGCCCTCTGGTGGTGGTGGGCCAGCAGTACCTCCTCTTCAGCGGCCCACACAACAATAGGTCCTTTTTATTTTTTTCAAAAACTATATGGATTTCATTCATATGTTTTTACGTCAGACATGCTTGAACCCTCGTGCGCATGCGTGAGTTTTTCCACGCCTGTCGGTGACGTCATTCGCCTGTGAGCACTCCTTGTGGGAGGAGTCGTCCAGCCCCCTCGTCGGAATTCCTTTGTCTGAGAAGTTGCTGAGAGACTGGCGCTTTGTTTGATCAAAATTTTTTCTAACCCTGTGAGACACATCGAAGTGGACACGGTTCGAAAAATTAAGCTGATTTTCAGTGAAAATTTTAACGGCTGATGAGAGATTTTGAGGTGATACTGTCGCTTTAAGGACTTCCCACGGTGCGAGACGTCGCGCAGCGCTCCCAGGCGCCGTCGTCAGCCTGTTTCAAGCTTAAAACCTCCACATTTCAGGCTCTATTGATCCAGGACGTCGTGAGAGAACAGAGAAGTTTCAGAAGAAGTTGGTTTCAGCATTTTATCCGGATATTCCACTGTTAAAGGAGATTTTTTTAATGAAAGACGTGCGGGGGGATTGCAGCGTCGGCTCGCAGCCGCCGCGACACTCCGCCACAGGAAAAACACCTCTGTTGGAAGCCTTAAGGACAAGTTGGAACATGTCCAGCTGTTAAACAATTTCTCATATACTCCACTGAAAGCCATCAAAAGCCGCCTGGATTTTACAAATGGTTATCAACACGGAGGTGTTTTTCCTGTGCCGCCGCACCGCGCCGGCTGCGTCCCGACGCGCGGACCCGTCCACACGTCTTTCATTAAAAAAATCTCCTTTAATAGTGGAATATCCGGATAAAATGCTGAAACCGACTTCTTCTGAAACTTCTCTGTTCCCTCACGACGTCCTGGATCAATAGAGCCTGAAATGTGGAGGTTTTCAGCTTGAAACAGGCTGACGACGGCGCCTGAGAGCGCTGCGCGACGTCTCGCACCGTGGGAAGTCCTTAAAGCGACAGTATCACCTCAAAATCTCTCATCAGCCGTTAAAATTTTCACTGAAAATCAGCTTAATTTTTCGAACCGTGTCCACTTCGATGTGCCTCACAGGTTTAGAAAAAACTTTGATCAAACAAAGCGCCAGTCTCTCAGCAACTTCTCAGACAAAGGAATTCCGACGAGGGGCTGGACGACTCCTCCCACAAGGAGTGCTCACAGGCGAATGACGTCACCGACAGGCATGGAAAAACTCAGGCATGCGCACGAGGGTTCAAGCATGTCTGACGTAAAAACATATGAATGAAATCCATATAGTTTTTGAAAAAAATAAAAAGGACCTATACTTTATGGACAGACCTCGTACAGCTTAATTGTAGTCCACCTGTGGTAAATTCAGTTGATTGGACATGATTTGGAAAGGCACACACCTGTCTACATATAAGGTCCCACAGTTGACAGAACATGTCAGAGCACAAGCCAACCATGAAGTCAAAGGAATTGTCTGTGGACCACCAAGACAGGATTGTCTCAAGGCACAAATCTGGGGAAGTGCACAGAAACACTTCTGCTGCTTTGAAGGTCCCAGTGAGCACAGTGGCCTCCGTCATCTGTAAATGGAAGAAGATGGGGGAGAAGGACCTTAGTCAGAGAGGTGACCAAGAACGCGATGGTCACTCTGTCAGACCTCCAGCATTCCTCTGTGGAGAGAGGAGAACCTTCCAGAAGGACAACCATCTCTGCAGCAATCCACCAATCAGACCTGTATGGTAGAGTGGCCAGACGGAAGCCACTCCTTAGTAAAAGCTGTGGTTCTGGAATACGTTTTCTGATGTGAATGCAATTTTTTTTTTTTTTTTTTATTTCAATCTGTACACAGCTGGGCTGCAGCAGCAGAAATTTGGCTTTCAGTGCCTTGCTCAAAAGCACTACCAGACAAACCAGGAGGGGTTAAACCACAGCACTGAGCCTCAGTCACACTTCAAAGTTATTTATTTTATTTTTGAATAAAGGTGATAAAACTTTATTACATCCTCCAAACAAGAGTACAGTGGCCATGAGAGGCCACATCACCTCCAAATTAAGACATTAGCAAATGCAGAAAACACAGCTACTAACCGCTAGTTGCATCTGATGTGTGCAGTATGCAAACCAGGCCAATGTCTGATCTTTTTATTTATTTATTTTCAATAAACTTCCAAATTGGACTCCCATTTCTACAGTGCCGCAACTTTTGCTCCAGTGACTCAGCTGCCTGGAAGCCTTGCACATTATTTTATCTTAAATGCTTTCATCTTACAGTTTGGATTCAGGTTTAAATTTTGGAAAATACATAATAACTTTGGAAATTTGATCAATATTTCTGCTTCTGGACTTGATGTGGACGTGGATCCAGAATTGTTCTGTATTTTCTTGATATTTTTTCTATTCTGTCTCAATGATTTCCATATTCCTCCTGCTAATGATGCAGCAGCGCCATCACCCGCATTTCACGTGAGCTCTGAGATGCGCGCTGATGGACTTTGGTGGACGTTGGCGTTCCTCTGTTGCAGCGTTTCCTCACTCTTTTAGCCCGCTTTCTCTTTACCGCCTGATGGTTTAAGTGATAAGTGACGGTGATGGATGAGTGGGGCTTTGTGTAATTATTGTCCTGGTTATCACTGTCACCGCTGATAGCATACATCACAGTGTCCTGGCCCATTTTGCATGTGATAAATAGCAGTATCCAGTGAAATGCATTGAACAGACCCGTGGAATGTAAACATGCAAGAGAGCTAATGGAAGGTCGTCGGTGCGAGAGCGTGCACGCTGACAGCCTGAAATCATCACCGTCACGTGATGCTGTGATTTCTGTGTCGTCCTGAGAGCCTGGTAGTTAATGCCGGTACTCATCCAAACAAAGCCTCACCTGAGGAGGAGTCATCCTGTCATTTAATGTCACAGCTGCGCGAGCGGTGATGCAACATGCGTGGATGATTCATGGCTTATTGCAATTATTGTGCAGATAAAGTCTATTCTTAGGTCTTGAAATGCCTTTTATAGCTGATTATGCACATTTCTGCAGCAGACGTATCTAGTGCAAGATAAGGAAAGGCTCCAGGAAACCGACGTAATCATCATTCTATCGAGCTCGATATCATCTGAATGTTATTTGCAATGATAATTGTATTTTCTGTAATCTTTGATCCAATAAAACGGGCTTTTAAAATTGTCTACTTCCTCTCGTTTGTTCCCCTGTTTCTCTCTCTCCATCTCTTGCAGACGAGAGTGACCTCTGACCTCCAGCTGTGTGGCTGACTGAGCATTATGAGATGCTAATTGGTCATATAACAATATATCAAAATGGGATATACTGTCTTGTAAAGTGTCAAAACACGCACACACACACACACACACACACACACACACACACACACACACACACACACACACACACACACACACACACACACACACACACACACACACCACACACACACACACACACACACAGAGTGGACTAATTAGCAGCTGGGACTCACAGTGTACATTTGTTTTTAATGTAAGTAATCTAAAAGGATGACAATCTATTTTCAGTGGGCAACAGTAGAATTTTTGCTGTGAAATTTTGAAAATTGGAATAATAATAATAATAATAATTTATAGAGGATTTTACGTGTTTTACGTGTTGTAACGATCAGATGAAAACTGTTTGAAAAATTGATTGAAATGTTAAAAAACGGTTAATGTTCCAGAATTCAGATCAACTGCCAGATCAATAATAATAATAATAATAATAATAATAATAATAATAATAATTATTCATTTGTGATGGACTGTCCACATGAAATTAAAAATTCTACAATTCTGCTGAGTGTTGTAGTGACTGGATGGAAAGTGGTCAAGAAATTGATTGAATAAAATGTAAAAAAAAAAAATCAGCAATAAAAGTTTCCAGATTGGCAGGAAAAAAAGTCGCATAAAACTGATCATTCTATGACCGTTTTGTAGCGATGAGATGAAAAGCATTTGAAATTTTGACTGAAATGTAAATAAATAAGGGAACAAATAAATAAAATCTATGTTAAAGAAAGAGAAATAAAAATGCTACAAATTCCACATCCAGAATCTGATCAGTATCAAATTATATTGGATTATTTTTCTTGATGTAATTGATGATTCCACCAAAGAGACATCAATAACCTCCTTAGTTGCGTTTGACAAACAATTATCACTCATCCTCAACCGCTTATTTGGGATCGGGTCATGGAGACAACAGCTCCAGTAGGGGACCCCAAACTTTCCTTTCCCGGGCCAAATTAACGACCTCTAACTGGGAGATCTCGTCCCTAGGCCAGTGTGGAGATATAATCTCTCCACCTAGTCCTGGGTGTTCCCTGGAACACCTCCCTAGGGAGGCACCCAGGAGGCATCCTTACCAGATGCCCGAACCACCTCAACTGGCATCTCTCAATGTGAAGGAGCAGTGGCTCCTCACGAATGACCGAGCTTCTCGCCCTATCTCCAAGGGAGACACCAGCCACCCTCCTGAGGAAACCCATTTCGACCACTTGTACCTGCGATCTAGTTCTTTCGGTCATGACCCAACCCTCATGACCACATGTGAGCGTAGGAATGAAGACTGACCGGTAGATCGAGAGCTTCACCTTTCGGCTCAACTCCCTTTTTGTCACAACAGTATGGTAGACCGAATGCAACACCGTCCCTGCTGCGCCGATTCTCCCACCAATCTCACGCTCCATCATCCTCTCACTCGTGAACAAGACCCCGAGGTACTTGAACTCCTTCACTTGCGGAAATACCTCATTCCCTACTTGGAGTAGGCAGTCCATCAGAAGACCCTCCTCCCCCTGACTACACCTCGATATCCTGTCCATGAGTATCACAAACAGGAATGGTGACAATGCGCAGCCCTGGTGGAGGCCAACCCCTACTGGAAAGGAGTCCGACTTACAGCTGAGAACCCGAACACAGCTCTCGCTTTGTGAGTAGAGAGATCGGATGGCCCCGAGAAGGGACCCACTCACTTGATACTCCCCCAGCACCTCCCACAGCATCTCCCGGGGTACCCAATCATATGCCTTCTCCAAGAAAGTCCACAAAACACATGCAGACTGGATGGGCATACTCCCAGGCACCCTCCAGGATCCTCGTCAGATTGAAGAGCTGTTGTAAACAATTATTATTCAGCAATTAATCAATCAGACATTGCTTGGCTCTCTTCTCTGAAGTTAAAAATCACATATTTCCACACAATCATCAGAATAAATAACTAATTTATTGAAGATAAATAAACAGCAAAGCAGCTTTGAATGAGTGATTCTCTTATTGCATAATAAGGCAAATTAGCCGATTATCAGACAAAATTTATTTTCTCGAACAACGGTAATGCATGTTTTTTCTACAAATTATCAGTTGTCAGATTAAAGCAGTTTTAATAAAAACTCACACCAGTTGCCACATATGGCAAAAAGAAGCACAACTTTCAGTCGTATCAAACCGTGTGGGAGGTGTAGGTCTGTGTGAATTGATACAAGCACACAGTGTTTCATTGCATACATTTTATATAAAGATCAGGTTTGGGTGACGGAATCGCAGACTTTTTTTTTTTTTTGCGCTGTCACAGCAGCAGACAGGAGCGTTTTAAGGGCCCTAAAGGCAGATCAGTCAAAGCTGAGCTGTGGAAGTTGAACTGTTGGAAAGGTCAGACGGGTCAGAGAGCACTCAGAGTTCACCGCCAGCAGCCTGAAGCTGTCTTTTCCTCAACTCCAACAATAGGTCATTGTCACGGGGGAGGCGGAGATCCCGATTTAATTGGCGATGGGTGTCGTGAAAATCAAAGCCGGTTATTTAGATGACATCTCTGAGTGAGAATGAGGTGTTTTGCAGCACTGCAGCACAATGAATGACCTGAAATGACAGCGTCTTGGATACATGAGCTAGGCAAGTGCTCTATAAACCACCTTCATGCCTCTCTTCTCTGTCTCACTTTCTGCCCCCCCTTCCCTCCATCTGTCTCCTTATAGCCCTGTCTTACTCTCTCTCTCACCCCCCTCCCCCTTTCTCTTCTTCATAGACAGATGATACGCTGCCCTCCTTCCAACACCCTTGCAGTAGTGTATTTTCTTCCCCTGAAGCGAGTAACTCTGTCCCCCGCCCGTGTCCATACTGTTTGCGTCCCCCGCCCGCCCCCATGCAACCCAGGACAAGCATGGCCTGCAGCCTCGATGGCCCTCCGTGGAACAAAAACACACGCTGCTTCTCAAAAGGCTCCTTTATCCGACGGTGAACAAAAAGGCAGCTTCACCTCTGCACTGTTCCCACCAACAGGCCTTGGCCTGGGTGCTTCTCTTGCACCTCCCCAATGGGTCTCTGTCAGCACAATGCTGTGGAAGTGTAACCATGCTGTCCATGCTGGTTTACTCTGTAAGACTTGTCCTCTTCTCGTATAGAAGTGCCAGAAGAGATTGACCAGCAGTTTTTGGCACATGGTGGAAAAACACACCTGCACTGCTACCAATACCTCATCTCTCGTGAACTGTAAGGGAGCATCAGCTACGACTCCTTAGCTATGTGGTGCTTATTCCTGCGTGTGATCCAGCAGATGTCTCACTGATGAGGATCCCACCAACTGGACAAGACTAACGGGACTCCACGACAACTAGAGGGCTACTTTTGGGAGATGGAGATGAACCACTGGGCTGCAATGGTGAAGCCAGGTTTCCTCTGTAGTATGGTAGATACAGCAATATGGAGTGCCAGTAGACCTGACCAAACCTGACTTGGGCTGTTGACTGGAAGTTGCTTGCATTCTCCACACCAGAGTTCTGCAGTATAGAGCCCATGAGTGCTCACTTCTCTGAAGCCACATCAGCTGATTCACACATGGGTAAGGTACTTGTTTTATCTTTTGTGAGTGCAGTTTGTGTCACAACAATACATGCATTTATTGTTTTCAGATAATGGGGGAAAATGGAAAAAGCATCAAACTATTATTACATCACACCTTTAAATATCTTTAGAATTTGCTCCAATTAAATGCCGTTTACAGGTTAATCACAATACTTATCATATACCTATAAATGATATGCCAATATGATTGGATAAAACACTAAAGAATAAATAGCAATACACCCTTTTTGCGGACGGATAATATTTTTCATACCACCCGAGTAATCAGCCAATCCAGACAGCGGAGCAGCACCATGATGAAGAGGCACAGTCAGAGGAACTGTGAAATACTGGTGAGTCACTATTAATAATTTCTTACGTGTCCAACCTCGTAGTTTGATCGTTAAAATTAATTTTATTAGTTCTAAAAGCCATCATAATTATTTATAGGAAAACGTTCTATTTTTTTTCTACTAAGGTTTGAACTTTGAATTTTTTACACAGGAGAGAAAAGTGATAAAATGTTAATGCCTGTTTGAGAAAAGTGTATAAAGTGTGTAGTGAGGGGTTTTACAGCCTTAAAACATCTATAATAATTGTAAAAAATAGATTATTTAGAACGTAACTCCGGCGATAAATGAGGGACCACTGTATATGATAAAATTGTTATCAAGTTGTTTTACCAATGAATATGGCTTTATACACCCTTCAGAAAACCATACAACAAAATCATTTATAGGTATATGATAAAATCCTTATCAAGTTGTTTTACCAATGAATATGTCTTTATACACCCTTCAGAAAACCATACAACAAAAATCATTTATAGGTATATGATAAAATCGTTATCAAGTTGTTTTACCAATGAATATGGCTTTATACACCCTTCAGAAAACCATACAACATTTATCATTTATAGGTATGTGATAAAATCGTTATCAAGTTGTTTTACCAATGAATATGGCTTTATACACCCTTCAGAAAACCATACAACATTTATCATTTATAGGTATGTGATAAAATCGTTATCAAGTTGTTTTACCAATGAATATGGCTTTATACACCCTTCAGAAAACCATACAACATTTATCATTTATAGGTATGTGATAAAATCGTTATCAAGTTGTTTTACCAATGAATATGGCTTTTTACACCCTTCAGAAAACCATACAACATTTATCATTTATAGGTATGTGATAAAATCGTTATCAAGTTGTTTTACCAATGAATATATATGGCTTTTTACACCCTTCAGAAAACCATACAACAAAAATCATTTATAGGTATGTGATAAAATCGTTATCAAGTTGTTTTACCAATGAATATATATGGCTTTTTACACCCTTCAGAAAACCATACAACAAAAATCATTTATAGGTATATGATAAAATCGTTATCAAGTTGTTTTACCAATGAATATGGCTTTATACACCCTTCAGAAAACCATACAACATTTATCATTTATAGGTATGTGATAAAATCGTTATCAAGTTGTTTTACCAATGAATATGGCTTTATACACCCTTCAGAAAACCATACAACATTTATCATTTATAGGTATGTGATAAAATCGTTATCAAGTTGTTTACCAATGAATATGGCTTTATACACCCTTCAGAAAACCATACAACATTTATCATTTATAGGTATGTGATAAAATCGTTATCAAGTTGTTTTACCAATGAATATGGCTTTTTACACCCTTCAGAAAACCATACAACATTTATCATTTATAGGTATGTGATAAAATCGTTATCAAGTTGTTTTACCAATGAATATATATGGCTTTTTACACCCTTCAGAAAACCATACAACATTTATCATTAATAGGTATATGATAAAATCGTTATCAAGTTGTTTTACCAATGAATATGGCTTTATACACCCTTCAGAAAACCATACAACATTTATCATTTATAGGTATGTGATAAAATCGTTATCAAGTTGTTTTACCAATGAATATGGCTTTATACACCCTTCAGAAAACCATACAACATTTATCATTTATAGGTATGTGATAAATCGTTATCAAGTTGTTTTACCAATGAATATGGCTTTTTACACCCTTCAGAAAACCATACAACATTTATCATTTATAGGTATGTGATAAAATCGTTATCAAGTTGTTTTACCAATGAATATATATGGCTTTTTACACCCTTCAGAAAACCATACAACATTTATCATTAATAGGTATATGATAAAATCGTTATCAAGTTGTTTTACCAATGAATATGGCTTTATACACCCTTCAGAAAACCATGTATGTTTTTTATAGGTATATTTATAGGTATATGATAACTGATAATATCTAAATGGACATCTGATATTTAATGGTTAGAGTTTCTGTGCTCGTTCAGTACAGAATGTAGCCTGGCAATAGAAGTGTATCAGTTTAATACTGACAGAACATGTATGAAATGTGCCAGTAGGTGGGTCTCATTTGTAGATAACTTTTTCCTTCAGTGCACGCACTCCATAATATTTTGATATCATGATAGGTTCTGTTGTTCAACATATGGGAGCGCCACTCAATCACCGAGGTCTAACGATGCAGTAGCAAATTTGCATTGTGTGAATACAAAGTGCATCATTTGGAGGCATTGTTGGCGTGTAGACCCATCATAAAAAACAAAAAACAAATGCATTTACATATTCAGTAAATGTTCAATGAAAAATTCACCCTTATATTCATTCTTCCTTTTCGAAAGCAAACGAGAGGCCTGGGCCATTTGACTCTGACTCGGTCCATGAAGAAATCATTATCCTCATGACCCGAAGCTATTAATTCCACCTCTCTCTCTCCCTCTTACATTCTCTAGACAAATTCATTTACATGAAAGACCACTCACACTGGCACGAGCCCGCAGGTAAATGACAATCTAACCAACGATTTCATGCAATATTACCATTTTTTAGCGTGCATCCCATTCACAAGCTGCAGTAAGTGTATCATTAATAAATCTGCCCCTTTTCCCATGACTGAAGGGATCAACATGTTTTAATTATCCTGCCGTGATTTCAACTCGATCAGCGTATCGTTCAGTTGCACAAACATTCTGCAGCGAGATAAACACCCTGCCTCCGTGTTCTGCATGCACAAAGTATGAACACACAGTCTGTTTTTTTTTCTTCTTCTTTCTGCTTGTCTTTTTGTTGGTTCTTCCTGTCTGTCTGCCTTGCTGTCTGTCTGGGTATTGCAATAGTCGAGCTGTTGGGTTTGTTGAACACTGTGTCCTGACAAGTCTGGACCTGGTTGAAAATGTGTGATCACCCTCTGCAGTGCAGACATAACAATAGCTGGGGGGAAGAATCTGTATTAAAATATAGTTTTGCCCCCCTCCGATTTATGTCATGACCCCAAGGGGTCCTCACCCCACCACCAGATAGGGAACTACTGGTTTAGAAAATGAGGATGAAAAAGGAAACAGATTTAATGCTTTGTTTGTGTCAAAATTCCTCAATTGTACGGTTGTTCTCATTCATGTGGGTTTTTGTGTTTCCACTAGGAGGCAGTGTGGGAGTTAAATGTACAAACTACCACAGAAGAAGCCTGTAACTGCAGTTACTGTTTTAATGTATCTGCCCTCACGTCAAGTTGTAGCATCCTCCACCAACCTGTAATATTTCTAATTAAATATGAAGGAACATGCCACTGCAAATTACGAGGGCTGTCAATAAAGTAACGGTCCTTTTTATTTTTTTCAAAAACTATATGGATTTCATTCATATGTTTTTACGTCAGACATGCTTGAACCCTCGTGCGCATGCCTGAGTTTTTCCACGCCTGTCGGTGACGTCATTCGCCTGTGAGCACGCCTTGTGGGAGGAGTCGTCCAGCCCCTCGTCGGAATTCCTTTGTCTGAGAAGTTGCTGAGAGACTGGCGCTTTGTTTGATCTAAATTTTTTCTAAACCTGTGAGACACATCGAAGTGGACATGGTTCGAAAAATTAAGCTGGTTTTCAGTGAAAATTTTAACGGCTGATGAGAGATTTTGAGGTGATACTGTCGCTTTAAGGACTTTCCACGGAGCGAGACGTCGCGCAGCGCTCTCAGGCAGCGTCATCAGCCTGTTCAAGCTGAAAACCTCCACATTTCAGGCTCTATTGATCCAGGACGTCGTGAGAGAACAGAGAAGTTTCAGAAGAAGTCGGTTTCAGCATTTTATCCGGATATTCCACTGTTAAAGGAGATTTTTTTAATGAAAGACGTGCGGACGGGTCCGCGCGTCGGGACGCAGCCGCCGCGACGCTCCGCCACAGGAAAAACACCTCTGTTGGAAGCCTTAAGGACAAGTTGGAACATGTCCAGCTGTTAAACAATTTCTCATATACTCACTCCACTGAAAGCCATCAAAAGCCGCCTGGATTTACAAATGGTTATCAACACGGAGGTGTTTTTCCTGTGCCGCCGCACCGCGTCGGCTGCGTCCCGACGCGCGGACCCGTCCGCACGTCTTTCATTAACTAATTGGGTCTCCTTAACTAATTGATTATTTGACACAAAATTATTCCAGTGGAACTCAAGGATCCTCCAAATGGACTTGTTTCCACAGACATCCAGTTGTTGCCATTGGTCACTGGCTCTGAAGACTGAAGACTTGGACCTTTGTCCTCCTACAAGGTCCACAAGCTCTTTCTTGGCATTGCATGATCTCAAAGTCCAAGATCCCAGAGACATGAATGTCGGTGCTGAGATAAGTCAATGTTCAAGTTCACTACAAATAGATACATTTCTAATAGCTAAGTCCAAGAAGTCATCGAAAGCTTGAATCTTCATCCTGGTCCAGGCCATTCACAAACTCAGACAGTCTGACCCTTCTGTGCTACATTCAGGGAATCCATTAATTCTGAAAACTGGAAACGGCCAAGGGAATGCTCACCTTTCATCAAGATAAATGGCTGCATTTGAGAGGTGGGGATGGGTTGTGACTGGGTGGTGGCCATCCACAACCCAAAGTCGTTCCATAGTGTGGTGGATGCAGTGGCATGTTGCTGGACCTGTCCTGTCTTGTTTTGCTAAACATACATACAATCAAGTTACTACACTCTAAAACATGCTGCTGTGTTTAGTTATGTCCACTTGCTACCTCTCTTTAATATAAAGCGCTCTTACAAGTTTTGGATGTTGAACTCAATTTTACAAGTTGAGCTGAGTTGTAAAGTTGAATTCAACATCCAAAACTTGTAAGAGCTCTTTATGTTAAAGAGAGGTAGCAAGTGGACATAACTAAACACAGCAGCATGTTTTAGAATGTACATAAGTACACTCTGAATCCGAATGTTCAAATTAATTAAAAAGATTAAGTAGCGTAAACTCAAAATTTTAAGAAAACGTTTGACTTACTTAAATATTTCAAGTTTGTGCGATATGGCCTTGCTTTTGAGTAAATTAAACTCAGAATATTTGATTGACTTGAACTAATTGTATATTAAGTAAGCAAAACTTCAAAGCATAACTTAAAAGAATTAAGTAATTATATATGGAAATATTTGAGTTGAGTTAGTGAACACTTTAGCAGGGGTGGTGGCGCGCTTGGCTTTGGTGCAGAAGGTTCCTGGTTCAAACCCCACCCCTGCCACCTTTCTCCGTGTAATATGGAGTTGCGTCAGGAAGGACATCCGGTGAAAAAGTTGTGTCAGTTCAACATACAGATCCACCGTGGATCTGGTGTGGTGCCCCTAAGTGAAAAGCAAAGACGCGGCTGAAGGGACTTAATTTTACTTAAAGAACGCTTTAATTTAATTGTAATCATGAGATACAAGTAGCATATCAAAACTTTTAAGTTCGGGGAACAATTGACTTTAAATTTCTGAACTCAAAAATATTGTGGCAACTGATTCCTCTGGTTTTTTGAGTTCTGCTAACTTGTTTGGGTTTACAGTATATAACTGGCTCAGATCTTCCCTTTTCCTAGCATAACTTGAAATGTCCCAAACACACCTGAAACATAAACTGTGGCAGTTAAAGTACCACCTTCCCGGGGACAGAATGGCTGTCAACATCCCTAATAAAAAGGAGTTTGGAGTGGTTTCTCAAGAAATCTTGTTTAGCCATTTGTAGCTAGCTAGCTAGGTGCAAATGGCACATTCAAATGTCTACTTCACAAAGAAAGTGGTTTGTATTAACATCTTGAAAAGTAACAGAGTTTTATGTGTAGAAGGAAAGTTATGATGATATATGCTGTAGGCCGTAAACTGCTAACTTTCAGGCCTTATCCAGCCCCCAGCTTGCTTGTTTGACACCCCTTGCTTCTCAGTGTGAAAACGGAGCCATCTCAGGCCGTGAATGTGCGTGTGACACCTCCGTTCTCTCCACGAGCTAAAACAACAGCATTTTTTTGACGCCGCGATCCCGTCGGCCAGCGGGCGGCTAACATACGTCGCGCTGCTAAACCCTCATGAAGCAGAATCCACATGTACACACACCCACACAAACTCATGCAAGATGAAACCTGTTATCAAAAACTCGTCCCTCTGGCTGGCTGCCAAAAGAAACGTGCTGAGGCGAACGCTAATCCACTTTAAATTACAGCGGCACTGAAAGGCTGTGACCACAGCCAAATATTGATACAGGGTCATTAGACAATTATGGCGGCGAACTCTTGCTGAGTGATCAGGGAGGGAGGAGCAGAGGTGGAGGTGTCAGGCAGGGTCCGAGAGGAGGTGGAGGAGGAGGACTAGGAGGGGATTGAAGGTATTAGCTGACAAGTGAAGCTCATCTGATCGAGTTAAAGAGCTGAAAGAGTCACATGACTGCAGTAGTGCTCTTCTTCTTCTCATCAAACTCCTTCTCTGCTCTGTATGTGTGTGTGTGTGTGTGTGTGTGTGTGAGGCCTTTACAAAGAGGGAGTGAACTGCCATAGAACTCTGTGCTGCTTCAGCCAAAAGGCATCACCAGCACCCCCTAGTGGCACACACAGTTTTTCTCACTACTGCTTTCCAAATGAGTTATTAAAACTTTTTAAAATAAGCTCTTTTTTTTGGCTTGAGATAATTTCTACCACAACCTTTCATTATTTCGAATTATGCACCAAAATAACATATTTTCTGAATATTTTCTTCAAAAATACCTGCTTCATTCTGTTATATGTGCAGCAGTCAGTTGGAACAGGGATGAAGATGGATAGAAAATCTAGATGAATCTAATCATTCAATTAGGACGCCAGTGTTTCAGGCTAAGTGAAACTACATAAATGCCTTGACACAGATGATACCATTAATTTCCTCTGGGTTAGTAATTTGATAAGGCATCAAATTGGAGAGATTGCAGCTGCAAAGGGCATCATCATAGCCGAGCCAATTTAGAGCAGAGGATTAAAGAAGGAGAAAAGATTAAATTGTCCATCTGTCGGAATCTGCCTGACGCGTGACATCGTGCAAAACTGTAAATATCGACAGTCCAAAGGCCTGTCACGCGAAAACAGCCAAGTGCTGTAAATAAGAAAAAGGGGAACAGACCACCAGTAAAGCAACGACCACCTATAAATGCTTTCCATCGGCTTCACAGAAGCACTTCAGCTGTAATACTTTAATTGCTCAGGGACTCAAAGTCTAATAAGGTTTCTAAATCGAGCTGCTTTATTTGTTTTCCTTTGACTCGCGGCTACAGCAAAAATGCAGCCCCTCTAATTGCAGTGCCGTCATTAAGAACTGTGGGTATTAAAAGTTTCTTCTGCCAAAAATGAGAATGTTACAATGTTTTATCATTTCTCTCTCTCTCTTTCTCTCTGCAGCTGAATTATGGCGCCTTTCGTCAAGGCCAGGTTCACAGAGGAAGCAATTGAATTTAATAGAAGAAATTAAGAAATACTGCTCGACTAAATGCTGAAATACAGAAGGATGGAGTTCATTTAATGTTTTACTGGCTGTGTGATGTTAATTTGTAACAATGTTTCACTGGCATAGCTCGTGGGGTGGATTTCACGTTTGAACCTCCCCGAGGAAATGCACTGTTTCAAATGTCAGAAGTAAAGGGTACTGCATTAAAAAGAGATTCACTTTTTTTTGAAAGACTTGAAACACCAATTGAAACAGTTGCCTTATAAGAGAAGTAAAACCAGTTGCTTCACTTACTGCTTCGAAATGCTCAAAACACCAAATGAAACAATTTTTCAGACAGCTTGCTGCTTCGAAATGCTCAAAACACCAAATGAAACAATTTTTCAGACAGCTTGCTGCTTCGAAATGCTCAAAACACCAAATGAAACAATTGTTTAATCCATCTTGGTGCTTAGAAATGCTCAAAACACCAAATGAAACCATTTTTCAGACAACCTGCTGCTTAGAAATGCTCAAAACACCAAATGAAACAATTGTTTCAAACACCTTGTTGCTAAGAAATGCTCAAAACACCAAATGAGACAATTGTTCAGACAACCTATTGCTTAGAAATGTTCAAAACAACAAATGAAACAATTGTTTCAGACAACTTGGTGCTTACAAATGCTCAAAACCACCAAATTAACAATTGTTTCAGACACTTGCTGCTAAAAAAAAAGAGCTAAAAACAAACAAACAAATGAAACAATTGTTTCAGATATCTTGGTGCTAGAAATGCTCAAAACATCAAATTAAACCATTTTTTCAGACAACGTGCTGCTTAGAAATGCTCAAACACCAAATGAAACAATTGCTTCAACTTGCTGCTAAGAAATGCTAAAAAACAAACAAACAAATAAAACAATTGTTCAGACATCTTGGTGCTTAGAAATGCTCAAAACATCAAATTAAACCATTTTCAGACAACTTGCTACTTAGAAATGTTCAAAACACCAAATGAAACAATTGTTTTCAGATAACTTGCTACTTAGAAATGCTCAAAAAACTAAATGAAACAATTGTTTCAGATAACTTGCTACTTAGAAATGCTCAAAAACCAAATGAAACTATTACTTCAGAGCACTTGGAGAAGGTGTATGATTGGGTACCCCGGGAGATACTGTGGGAGGTGCTGTGGAAGTATGGAGTGAGGGGGTCCCTTCTCAGGGCCATCCAATCTCTGTACTCACAAAGCGAGAGCTGTGTTCTGGTTCTCGGCAGTAAATTGGGCCCATTTTGGGTGGGGGTTGGCCTCCACCAGGGCTGCGCCTTGTCACCAATCCTGTTTGTGATATTCATGGACAGGATATCGAGGTGTAGTCAGAGGTAGGACGGTCTTCAGTTTGGTGGTCTGTTTTATGCAGATGATGTGGTCCTGTTGGCGTCAGTGGGTCAGTTCACAGCCGAATGTGAAGCGGCTGGGATGAGGATCAGCACCTCTAAATCTGAGGTCATGGTTCTCAGCAGGAAAACCGATGGACTGCCTACTTCAGGTAGGGAATGAGGTCTTGCTTCAAGTGAAGGAGTTCAAGTACCTTGGGGTACCGTGCTGGAGCTGTTGCCTCCGCGACCCGATCCTGGATAAGCAGCTGAAGATGAGTGAGTGATAAGTGTACATGAAACAGTCACATCTTTAAATGATTGTTTGAAGACTTTGAAAACCACAATGGCATACTTGCTTCAGAAAGTGATTCACTACTTGAAAATGTTTGGAGAACTAAAGACTCACTTCATAAAATGAATCATTGATCAAAGCACAAAATAAAGCAACTTCAAAACGTGATTCATTGTTTTACAACAATAAATTGTATGATTGCTTGATTAAAAAGAGTCACTCTTTCAAAAGTATTGTAATACTAAATTAATTTAATAGGGCAGGTTTAATAATGGACAGGATCTCAGGAGCACATGTGCACACCACAGCATGTGCTATTACTTAAGTTAAGGACTTTTAAATTCCAAAAATAAGCAGGATGGACAATGTTTTTCAAAAACCGAAGCACGGCCTTGTTGCAATCAGAAACAAAAGCTTCCTCAAAATCTGTGAACATGTCAAACAATAGATCTGTCGCAATCTGACTTTTTATTCAAATTTCAAACTCCTCCTTTTCTTGCTTTTAATTGACATTGCGTTGCAGTAATTATCAAGTGAGAAGGAAGCGAAGTATCTGTCAGCTCGACGTGTCACAGGTACACTCATGTTGATGTGGAGGGGGGGTTGTGTACGTCCTCTGATGAGACATACAATGGCAATCACAGCTCAATTAACACTTTCTATATATACAACTGTACATGCATGGAGATGCACATGCACACGTTTACACATAAACATATGCCAGCATGCACGCAGTCAGCAGAGAGAGTGGGAAAAAATGTGAAGAGGCTGATTTCCAGCCTCTTTCATTGATCTTGTGACTTTGACACCTACACCTGTTGTAGGACCTGTGAAAGGAGACAGGAAGAACACGTACCAATCTGGATTTGGTTGATGCCAATTATATAGTCGCATAAGCTGAGGTGATGAGAAAACAAAAGTTTCATTTGAGGAAGGGAAGGAGTTCTTTAGGCGATAGTCAAGTTCATTATTTTTTTGTGATTTATGTATTTATTATTTTCTATAACTGGTTTCAAACTGGATGGTTTTAAATTATATGCCAAATATACAAACTGTTTAAACACCATCAAACATTTTTAAACTGGTTTAAAACATTTATTAACAAATTTTCAATGGTTTTAATGGTTCTGAACTAAAGTAAAAATGTGGTAAACCTGTTTTTAAATTATTTTAAATTCATTTAAACCACCTATCATCTTATTACAATAATAATAATGAAAAAAAGACATTATCTGGCTTTAATTGTTTTAAGTGATCTAGAATGTCTGGCTAGGCTATCAAGCAAATTTAAATGGGTTTTTAAACAGATATTTGCTCATTTTAAATTGTGTTCAATGTTTAAATCCACAATCAAATTTAAATTCAGTTGAACTGCTTTTAAAGTTTTCTAGAATAGATTGATGTTTAAGCACCGTAAGACTGGTTTGGACTTTTTCTGGATTTTTTTACAAGTATGTTTTTGCAAGTATTAATAAAGAGTTAAACTACTTTAAAATGATTCTGGAGAGCTATCACTTGATTTTAAGTATCTTTGAATTGGTTTTGGACCAGCTATGCTCTGATTTCAAATGATTTTATATGATTTAAACCACACTAAAATGTGTTAACCTTGCTTTGATATGGCCAGTAAAGAGTTAAACTACTTTAAAATGATTCTAGAGTGCTATCACTTGATTTTAAGTATCTTTAAATTGGTTTTAGACAGCTATGCTCTGATTTCAAATGGTTTTATATACTTGAAACCACACTAAACTGTGTTAAGCTTGCTTTGATATGGCCAGTAAAGAGTTAAACTACTTTAAAATGATTCTGGAGCACTATCAATTGATTTTAAGTATCTTTAAATTGGTTTTAGACCAACTATGCTCTGATTTCAAATGGTTTTATATGATTTAAACCACATTAAAATGTGTTAACCTTGCAATGACACGACTAATAAGAGTTAAACTACTTTAAATGAGTGTAGGGCACTATCACTTCAATTTAAGTATCTTTAAATTAGTTTTAGGACCAGCTATGCTCTGATTTCAAATGGTTTACATGCTTAAACCACAATAAAATGTGTTAAACTTGCTTTGCCATGGCCAAATAAGAGTTAAACTACTTTAAAATGATTCTGGAGCACTATCAATTGATTTTAAGTATCTTTAAATTGGTTTTACACCAGCTATGCTCTGATTTCAAATGGTTTCACATGATTTAAACCACACTTAAATGTGTTAACCTTGCTTTGATATGGCCAATAAAGAGTTAAACTACTTTTAAATGACTGTAGGGCACTATAACTTGAATTTAAGTATCTTTAATTGGTTTTAGACAGCTATGCTCTGATTTCAAATGGTTTTTATATGCTTGAAACCACACTAAACTGTGTTAAGCTTGCTTTGATATGGCCAGTAAAGAGTTAAACTACTTTAAAATGATTCTGGAGCACTATCAATTGATTTTAAGTATCTTTAAATTGGTTTTAGACCAACTATGCTCTGATTTCAAATGGTTTTATATGATTTAAACCACATTAAAATGTGTTAACCTTGCAATGACACGACTAATAAAGAGTTAAACTACTTTAAAATGATTGTAGGGCACTATCACTTCAATTTAAGTATCTTTAAATTAGTTTTAGACCAGCTATGCTCTGATTTCAAATGGTTTACATGCTTTAAACCACAATAAAATGTGTTAAACTTGCTTTGCCATGGCCAAATAAGAGTTAAACTACTTTAAAATGATTCTGGAGCACTATCAATTGATTTTAAGTATCTTTAAATTGGTTTTAGACCAGCTATGCTCTGATTTCAAATGGTTTCACATGATTTAAACCACACTTAAATGTGTTAACCTTGCTTTGATATGGCCAATAAAGAGTTAAACTACTTTTAAATGACTGTAGGGCACTATAACTTGAATTTAAGTATCTTTAAATTGGTTTTAGACAGCTATGCTCTGATTTCAAATGGTTTTATATGCTTGAAACCACACTAAACTGTGTTAAGCTTGCTTTGATATGGCCAGTAAAGAGTTAAACTACTTTAAAATGATTCTGGAGCACTATCAATTGATTTTAAGTATCTTTAAATTGGTTTTAGACCAACTATGCTCTGATTTCAAATGGTTTTATATGATTTAAGCCACATTAAAATGTGTTAACCTTGCAATGACACGACTAATAAAGAGTTAAACTACTTTAAAATGATTGTAGGGCACTATCACTTCAATTTAAGTATCTTTAAATTAGTTTTAGACCAGCTATGCTCTGATTTCAAATGGTTTACATGCTTTAAACCACAATAAAATGTGTTAAGCTTGCTTTGCCATGGCCAAATAAGAGTTAAGCTACTTTAAAATGATTCTGGAGCACTATCAATTGATTTTAAGTATCTTTAAATTGGTTTTAGACCAGCTATGCTCTGATTTCAAATGGTTTCACATGATTTAAACCACACTTAAATGTGTTAACCTTGCTTTGATATGGCCAATAAAGAGTTAAACTACTTTTAAATGACTGTAGGGCACTATAACTTGAATTTAAGTATCTTTAAATTGGTTTTAGACCAGCTATACTCTGATTTCAAACGGTTTTATGCTTTAAACCACACTTAAATGTGTTAACCTTGCTTTGATATGACTAATAAAGAGTTAAACTATTTTAAAATATTTATAGAGCACTAGCACTTGATTTTAAGTATCTTTAAATTGGTGTTAGACCAGCTATGCTCTGTTAGACTGTTGGACAAAGCAAGACGTTAGATAGTATCTCTGGCCGATGACACATTGTAATAGTTTTGTGACATTTTATAGGCATTATGTTTATTTGATTAACTGTAAAAGTAACTGATACCTTTGATAATATTCATAATCGATGCTTACAGCACTGTGGATGATTCTCAGCGAAACCCTCTCACTTTCTACACCATTGTGGAGATACGACTTGTCAAAATTGGCTCTGTGTGGCTCCCATTTCATTTCTAAATTTCTTACATGACTTCACAGTTGGCCAGCCAATGATTTATTCTCTATTTGTTGTACTTTCACTGGGATCAGTCAGAGATATCCACCTGAGACTGTATTTTAAATACTACCCCTCTGTCCTTCCATTTGCCAGGTGCCTTTCTTCTCTGTCTCTGTCTAAACTTGGTTTCTTTGATGAGTCTGAGCAGGGAATCACAGGCTCGGAAAAAGGTAGGGGCCTGACAGAGATTGATGTGTGAGCGCTCTCCCTGATTCGCTGATTAAACCCATCAATCAATATGCAGAGGAGGTGTCCAATGCAAATGGATCCAATCAGGCAGAACGGAGCGGTATTGTCTGGCGTTGTGGCGAGTGGTAAAGTTAGAGGTGGAGGACAGGCACTTCAACCGTGCTTTGTCTCTCTAGGACAGCGACTATAAATGGATACAGACGACGTGGAACTTCAAAAGAGAGCAAGAATGATGACGTGAGATTTCCACGAGAGAAAAATGTCTGATTGTGGTTCATCTGGTTCCAGTGCAGATCTTCATTCATAATGAAGACAATCAGATAATTACTGACTGCACAGCTTGTGTACTGATGAAAAACAAAAAACTCTACACATAGCATGCTGGAATCCACCTGTCATCAAAATAATTTGCAAGATATGAATTTCTTAAGGCTTGAGTGGCAAAATCTGTGGAAAAACCGAAGCATAACTGTGATAATTGGAAAGAAATGTAACAATAATAATAATGAAAGGCATCAAAGAGCTGATGCACAAAGTAGTGAAGTGTGGTAGATTGAACACTTTTGCACAGTACACCATCATAAAAACTAGTCTAAAAGCAACTTTAGTATTTTTCTGGTATTTACACAGTACAATATTCTGATATGCCTAACATACGGTGGCCGGAAAGTGCAAAAACACTTTTACAAATTGCAGAACACTTTTACAAGAAGTCCCAAAATAAATTTACAAATGACAGATTCTGAGAGAAAAGGAATGTACCAAATGGTGAACGTGACAGAAGGGGAATGTCTGTCATTTGGTACATTCCCCTTCCGCCAGAATCTGTCATTTGTAAATTTGTTTCAGGACAACCACCGTACTTACATCAGTGGATGCAGACGCGTATAGTCTCTGCTTGTATGTGCTTCAAAACTGACTGATAACAGCCTTAAAAAAAAAACAACACTACAGGAAAAACACAAAATATCACCTTATTCCTTCAATGCTTCACTTCAGGGAGCTGTGGTGTCTGCTCCCTGCTTGCACATTTTATTGTGCAGGCAAATCTCTTAACTCACCAGAAAATTTCTTCTCTACAAGAGTCAAGACGGAAGTCAGACTACCAGAGCAAGAATTTTAGCTGAGGAAGCTTCTGCGAATTGAAGCGAAACATCCTCACGTTAAGCAACCCAGTCCAGTCGAAGATTCAAGCTTCTCTACTATGGAAACCACCTGGACAACTGAGAGCCTACACAGAATCACCAGAAAATGTCTCACTCACATCCGCTATATCAACAGCACTGCGCTAATTGCTTGCACATCTCGGCTGTTCACGGGAATGACAGATAACAATCTTGTGTTCAAAGTGCATCCATAATTAATTGATCAATCAATCAATCAACTTTTTTCTTCTAAAGCGCCAAATCACAACAAACAGTTGCCCCAAGGCGCTCCATATTGTAAGGCAAGGCCATACAATAATTATGAAAAACCCCAACGGTCAAAACGACCCCCTATGAGCAAGCACTTGGCAACAGTGGGAAGGAAAAACTCCCTTTTAACAGGAAGAAACCTCCAGCAGAACCAGGCTCAGGGAGGGGCAGTCTTCTGCTGAGACTGGTTGGGGCTAAATTGACTAAATAGAACTCCTTTGCACAGTGCACCTTACTTTGTGCACAGATTCCATGCATTCTAAATAACAAAGGGGAGATGAGCTTGTTCATAATGCACTCGTGCAATGCACTTTAAACTCTGATACTGATCATCAAGATAGGGCCCACATTTCTGTTTGATCGAGAAGAACTTTTTTCCTGAAAATGACCAGAAATTCCTGTTTTAAAACAACCTCTCACTATATTTGAATAATAAGTAAGCACTTGCATATAATTATTTATTTATTACAGGTATAAGAGAGTAATTTAATCATGAGTCACAGCTGAATAATCTTTCAACTTGGTGATGTAATGCAGAAGACAAGTTGGAAATAATTTGACACCACAACCCACCTGCCAATCAGTTAAGCAGGGGGTGTGACTTGTAAGGTTTTAGGTAAAAAAAAAATTGCCTGGTACTCTTTGCCTTGTTGCATGAAAAGTAAAAATAAAACCTTGACTTCTCCAACTAATTTGATATCACACAAACAAGTGTTCCTGTTCCTGAGAATGCATGCCAGCTTGCACAGGTGCACAGATGCATGCAAGCGCGCACGGGGCTCCAGTGCATAGATCATCCGCGGCAGCATTCTCCTTGTGCCGTCCCCATCAGCGTGCATACGCCATCATATTTTCCATGTCTCCATCTTCATCCAATCTTAGTGTAATGGTACGGCGGGGACTGCAGCTGGATCTCCCCTCTGGGCCCGGCGGCTCCCTCAAGTATCTGCCTAGTGCTCACTTCAGCCCTCATTTGAATAAAAGCAGCATCCTTGGTCATTACAGGGGGAGTGTGTGTCCTGCTCGCTTGTCATTGAGATGGTTGTGAAAGTGACATGCGGGCGGGATGGATACCGTCGTACCCAGGGGTCACGTTGGCTGCTGCGCGTGCGTGTTCCTACTCGTGGAAAACAGCACTGCCGCCGCCGCCACGATTGCACCTAACCAGCTTTTATTTCTGTCCAGTTCATTATTCATGATTGTTCCGTCAGTGTTCTATCTCTATCTTTCCGTCGGCTCACCCTCCTCATTCAAACCCCACAGAAAGCGAAGGCTGCTCATTTGTTTCACTAAATGACACAGATGCCTCTCACTCCGCTTATAGACTTATTCCTCCCCCTTTTTGGGGAGAGGGGAAGGGGGTGAGGCAGTGGCAGCGGCGGCGGCGGCGCATGCGAGGGAATAATACCGTGACACGTTCTTCCCTTCCTTTTCCTCCTCCTTTCTCCCCACCCTCCCAGCCCCCTCCTTCCGCCCCGGCTCCTGCAGGCAACAACGAGCCCCCCAAAAATGGCTGCCTTGGTGCCAGGGGGACCACAGGCTGCTCTCCCATCTCCCATAATCACCGGGGCGATGCTCGGATGCCTCCCCCATTTGCATAATGCCATCCTGACACTTTCACTTCCGCCATCCATCACCGGCGGCGTGAGTCCCGCGGCCTGCTCCGTCGCTCCGTCTCCCCCTGATTGCGTCCTGTGTTTATCTGCCCAAGCACAAAAGATTGATTCCCCGCTGTCTCTCGGCCTTATGTTCAGCAGATAGGGATTTTCGCCGAATGATGAAGCACCCAGTCAGCTAATGATAAACAGAAAACACATATTCAAAAGGACGGTCTCTCCCTCACCACCCCTCTCCCTCTCTCTCTCTCTCTCTCTTTCTCTCTCTCTCCTCGGCTTTAGCGTGGCTGCCGCTCGCCGTCTCCTCTGCCATGTGTGGGGAAGGGAGGGATGTCAGGTTAAGGAAGTGAACACACTCTGCAGGGAGTTCAATTTGAAACGCAATTGTTTTCCTGTCAGTCCTTTTACATTTTTTCTGTTGATTTGCTCCAGGGGTAAGGGAAAATGAAGGACCGGGAGGAAAGGGAGATAGCAATTAAAATAAAACTGTCGTCTTGATGGCTGCTCTTGTTCTCCTGCACACCACAGTGCAGGCGGATCTGACAGACCGTGCTTTAAGAACATATCCTGGCTGAAAGATAAAAGCATACATGAGCGTAGCCCGGTAGCTTTTAAGAGGCTGGAATTGGTACAAGAGGGTTCCTTTACTGCTATTGAAAGGGGTACAAACCAAACCCACTTAGTGCATTATTCATTTAATCGCAGCAGTTGACCTCCGAGAGATGCCGCTTTGGATGGAGCCATTGGCTGCACCTCACATTTTTATTTTGCATCTATTAAAGCCAGAAAATAAAAAATGTTTCGGCATCATGCTTCAGTTTAACGAAGCAGGCCAGAGCCATATTTCTTGCAGCGTGCACGCTTTGCCATAACCTTTCCTCAGTGTGCGGTGCTGCTACACGGCCGCACGCCGCCGCAGAATGCAAAGCAACCACACTAAGTCTGCAAAGTTTCACTCCGCGATAACAAAATACTATTAGCTGCTGTCACGTACAGGAGAAGAGAGATTATTTTATTTATTGAAATGAGATTGAAATGATAAATCTCTCTCCCCATGATAAAACACTGGGACTCATAAGCCTAGTGTGGGGGGATAGGGATTAGAAAAAGATGGAGGCGAGAGAGAGAGAGAGAGAGAGAGAGAGAGAGAGAGAGAGAGAGAGAGAGAGAGGGGGGAAGAAATTCATAATGCATAATAAAACAAAAGGTGTCGTGGGAAACATCACTGATATTAAAATCAGAGGCAGACAGATCTATATGAAAAATGCAGATTTGAAAATGTAAATAACCATGGCCCTAGGGGGGAGGGGGAGTGATTCAAAGATAGGATGACAACATGAAGAGAAAGGCATTTATATGGGGGCTTTGATGTTTCTCATATCCAAATTTATGCCGCTGACGACCAAAATAATGCCACTGAAGGGGATTTTACACAGTGCACTGCTGGCCCTCTTTCATACCATGATGATATAAAACACATTATGCTTCGCATTATCGCGGCGTGAGAATGCCCGGTAATGAGATGATTCACATTCGAGAGGGATACTTAAGATTGCGTTTCCGCGCTTGCGAGCAACAACATGTTATCGTCGCATTAAAGCCCTGTTCTGAAACAAAGGCGTTTGATCCGAGCGCGATCCGCGCCGGTTTGGGTGGATCGGCACCGCGTGCCTAACCTTCGCCTTCCGCCGCGACTCTTTCGTTTTCATCCAGATTGCTTTTTCGATATGCTGCCGGACTTGAGCTGTCAATCAAAAATCAAGACTGCGAATGACAGCCGGGTTTTGATAGAACACCCTCGATGCTCAAAGGGGCAGCAGAAGATGCAACCCCCCCCCCCCCCCCCCGCACCTCTTAAATAAGTTGTTTCGGTAGTTGCGCCAAAATGACAAGGTGGTCTGATTTTTGCTTGGCGACTTCTTGGATTTGGATCCACTTTGGTCGTTGCTTCCTGTCACATTATGCGTCTGACAGAAGGTTTATGGGAGTGTGAGAAAATTATCCTCAGACACAATGTCGACTATTTTATGTGTAGGAACGCCACCGCCCCCCTGGAATGTGAAGAAAAGAGTGGGAGTCGCCAGCTAGCTTCTGGTGTAAATCCACTACACAAGTTTCGCTCCCGAACATTGCCATTAGGGAGCTCTCTCTCCAAGCCATTATTTGAATATATCATTATCCTGGCAACACTATCACATTCAGCTCATCACCATTTCTCCACCCCCCCCCCCCACCCCCGTTTTTGTTCAGAACAGATAAAAGCTTCACGAGAGGAGAACATCAAGACACTTGAAATTCTGATGTTAGCTCGTGAGGTTTAGCATACAGAATGTTCTTAAATGCCAATCAACACCTTAACACCTCTTATGACAATAATGTGGTGCTCCCCCCGCCGCCTTTTCCATATGGATCAGATACCTGAGAACCTTCAAACTCAGTTGACATGTTCCCATTCAGGGGAGTTAGATACCGACACGGTGTCAGACCTTTTGGCGTCAGTACAGCAACATGTAAGATGGGCTGTCCACGTCACTTAAGATGCCCCTCAACCTCAGCACAGAAATAGAATAGTTGGAGGTGTGGGTGTTATGAGGTACCAGTCTAGGGTCAGACTGAACGATAACCCAAGAGAACTGGTTTGCTTGGCAGGGGGAGGAGGGTGGGGGTCAAGGTGATGTTGGAGATGATGGTAAATGTTAGGGTAAAGTCTAAGTAAGTTTAGTGACTGTCAGTGCCAAATTGTAGCATTTGCTCACTTCCCTTTGCAGCAGTAGAGAGATGCATAAGTGGTCCGTGAGCCCGAAGCCAACTTTGACCAAATCGTTACTACTCAAGGTGGCAAAACAACACTTGGCCTACACAAAAATGTAAGATAGGCATCCCAGAGTGGTAGCTACAGCCAGGGTGGGGTCAAAACTTAAAAAATACTCCAGTCTCATTAAAAATGTACCACAACATTATTTGCCTGATCGTAAAGATTCCAAAAAAAGGTATAGTTTGGACTATCTATGATTGAATGTTATGGAGGTAAATTGGGGAAGGGGGTGTTTACGGGGTAAACCCAACAAAAATGATGACAAATGTTCATTTTATCTTGTTGGTGGGTCAAAATTAAACATTGCACCAATTTTTGGTAAAAACGGAAGCAAATTATCATTTGAGCTAATAGGATTCATCAATGGAATAGTCTTGACTGTGTCATCAAACAAGGTCAGTGTTCAGATTCTGTGACATACGTTACCCTGTAACATGATGACTGAGCGTGACACATGGCCGTGGTATGACAACACTGGATTAGAAGTGTTGTTTTGCTACCATCGGTGGGAGCGAAAATCTGCTTGGCCCACGGACTGAAGGTCGTCATTGGTAGAGCAACATGCTCCAATTCATCAATCAAAAGCAACTCCCCTCCCAGTGCCGTCTTTTATGTTGGTCCACATTTCATGATACTGCAACACAACTATAAATGATCAGCACCTCCTGCTCTGCATTAACTATAATTCCAGTGTCTGACACTAAACTATCAAAGCCTGCTGTCAGGTACCAGCACACAATTAAGGTCCAACAATGAGACTGTTGGGTGCAGGTAGTGTAAGCACAGGGTAACGTATAACATCTACACCTGTATCTATCATGCATTTGTGCATTTGATGTATAAAACTGTCAGTAGGACAGTGCAGGCTGCCGTTACCCAATCCATCCCCCCTTGTCTCACATCACCACGTTGAAGGTTGTTGACCTGAGTGATCCTCTTGGTTATCAGTAGTCATGATTATCTCTGCAGTGACGCTCATATCTCTGGAAGTGTGGCTCCTGAGGTTGAGATGTGCCTGGGAAGAGCTCATGGAGTCATGAGGTCATTGGACAGAGGTGTTTGGTGATGCTGATATCTTTGTAGAACCATAAAGGTCCAAGTCTTCGGGATCCTGGTGCTTCTGACTTCCTGTGTTCTTGTCAGAGGTGGATGCCTGGACGGTTGCCATTGTGTGCCAGTCTCTATGGCTGGGATTGGGGCATGCCCTGCTTGGAAATTTAAAAAAATATAGAGCCTTTTTCCTGCATGCTAAGGCTAAATGCTAAATTTCCAGTTATTGTTTTTAATACACAATTTTTTATTTTAAACACTGAAAACCTTTTCACTCTGCATGCTGCACCAATTATCATCCGGCTTTTGTTAATACAAGACCTTTCCAATATTTTATCACACGTGGTCAGCGGGGGGCTGAAACCCATAAACACCACCTCTAGATCCGCCACTGCTGTATGTCCAAACTGTGTCAAACATCTGGGGTGAGAAGGCGATGAGAGGCTGCTGTGGATTTCTAGTCACCTTGAGCTGTTTTGGAGGTTAGAGCACAGTGGAGAAGCGCTCGGATAAGGTGTGCTGCATGGATATAAAATGGGAAGCATAACGTCAGGCCTTCCCGCTGGTAGACATTTTATATCGTGAATGACCTGGAATCAAAACAAGCAGGGGAACCAAAATGATTAACAGAGGAGCTGAATGCCAAGTTAGTGAACATGGCAGTCTTAGCACTTCCATGTGTTGCTCGGCTGAGGTCAGCCTGCCTGAGCCCTTTAAGAGCACGTCGGGCCTTCACCCCCGCCCGCTCCACAGCTGCTTTTAGTCATGTCCCTCCATCTCCTCCCTCCAATTCCCCATCCTCTTCCATCCCTTCATCCCTCCTGCCCCTCAGCTTTCTGTTCTCTTGCCAGGACTGTAATCAAGCCTTCAGCTTGTGGCCAGAACCACCCCCCCCTCCTCTCCCAGGCCCCCAAAAAGCCACCAACAGACTAAACTATGAGAGAAATGAAGGCCAGAGACAGAAGGAGGAGAGCGGAGTGTGAGGGAATGTCATTAAAACCGTGCCTGGCGTGGTGAGACAACACCGGGATAATGTTTTAAATACAGGGATTCCTGCAGCGTGTTTTGGAAAACATTATCGCGGAAACGTCTGGCACGGTTAAAACAGCCACGCAGGAGTGCAAAGAAGCACTAATAAAAAGCATTTGCACCTCAAATCCCTCCCGATGCATCGTGTGATCGCTGACCAGTGCCAAAGAGGTTGCGATTACGAGTGTTTTGCACACGCTCATCTTCTCGTGGAGGAATTTTTTTGTTGTTTTTTTGCTTTCTCCATTTCCAGTGTCATCTTCCATAGCTGGAGGGGACGGTGCACGCAGGACGGTCATGTCCAAACAATCCCCCCCCTTGTCGTATTCCTCACTGCTCAGATGACACGGGTGCAACAGCAGCCCGTTATTCCGCGCAGTCTTTTCGTTTGCTCAAGGATGTGAGGTTGTCAGTGCCACCTTTCAAGGCCGAGCGCATGTACAATCTGTCAAGGCCGCTGAAAAAAAAGCTGCTGGGGATCGATGCACATGGGCCAAAAATCCACCATCTTCTTCTTCTTCCATGTGGACGTTGAACATCTGGCAGAGTCGGAAGGTGAACGCCAAGACGAGCAAAATCTGAACTAAACTTTACCTCCTTCTTCAACATTTTCCGCATCTAAATATTTGTTTGCCGTCTTAAACTGAATTTAAATAAAATAGGTTCACTTTATTTTTCTAAAGACATTTGTAAAGGAAAATCCATGGCAGGAAATCCGCCCAAATCCTTGGAAAATCCAATAATATTTGCATAGAGCTTAATACATGCAAAGTCCCTGCGTATGAATTAAGCTGGGAAGGAAAGCCCTGCTGGTTATGCATTAAAATGGATTGGAAGAGGGGGTTTGACTCCTACAGGTAAAAGCCCCACAGTGACGACTGCTTCTGCGCTTTGAGGAGACAAACGCCAAAGACGTCCCTTCACCGCTGTCCAATTCCTTGGATAATCTGTTTGGCTATGCTGCTCAGTGACCCTGCAGATTTGACACTTTCTCTGCGAACACAAAACTTCTACGTGAAGAAATCAGTGGAGCAGCAAGTGCAAGGCTGTTGATTTAGACTGTAGGAGTTCAGGATAGATCCACTATGGCAGGAGAGAGAGAGGGGTATGGTGGCCCACTGGGTGCAAAAGTATTGAAAGAAATGCATGATCCCAAAAGTAAAACTAGAGCACTGTGCTCATAGAAAAATGAAAACTTTTTAATGCCAAAGTCCTGTTAAACGTGGCTTTTCATAAGCTAAACTGTAATACAAAATATAGATCGAAAGGGGTTTTCAATGTTAAAATCAAATATCCCCTAAATCCGCGATACAGCTCAGATGCAGATGAAACTTAGTCTATTCATTGAGAATGTCAGTTTGCACCTCATTATCACAAATAACAGTGATTGAGGCACTTTTGAGTGAGATATAATGCAAAATGTACACCGAATGGGCTTTTCAATATTAAATTCAACTGTCCACAAAATCCACAGTCCAGATCAAATTTGTATCAAACTTTGTCAGGTGATAGTGACTGCCAGTCTGCACCTCACTTTCAAATATGAGAGTGATTGGGACATGTTTGATTAAGATATAATTTAAAATATACATTAAATGGGTTTTCAATGTTAAATTTAAATGGATACAAAATCTGTAATCTGGAACAGATTTGGATCAGACTTTGTCAGTCAATAAAGGATACCATCCTACATAACACTCTCAAATATGAAATAAATTTGATCTTTTTTGACAGAGTTATGAATTTTAAAAAATTTCTTCAGTGTTAAAGATGGGGATTTTTCCTGACTCTGTTCTTTGACCTATGACCTTGAAAACTGAAATTGAATCACTTCTTGGCAATCACAATATAAATCTTCAGTAAAACATTCATAATCATATGTGAAAAATTGTGGGCTCTTGGCTGTTCACAAATAGACAAACAAACAAACTTTGTTGGTGGAGATACTAATGCATTTCAGACAATGCCATAACAAAACTTTAAACACATAACTTTTCAGAAATCATGTTGTTGTTTTGTTCTGTCTTTGATAAATTATGATTTCTGATTTGTTTCCAAAATGCTGTGTAGCATTGGAATTCATTGCTGTAATGCATTTGCTGTAATGTTGTTGTGTTTTCAGATTTGTTAATGTGTTTTTAAAACTTTTAAAACTTTTTTAAATGTGCACTCAGAAATGTCCTCATGTGGAAATTATACTTTCCAAAATGTTGTTAGTCCAGTTTTGTTAAAGTGTTTTAATAAATGTCATTATTTCAGTTTTCATCGTTTCCCAAAATATCGTGTTTTTGGTTTTGTTAATGTTTTTTTTCTTTTGAAATTTGTTAATCTGTTAAATTGACACAGTGTTTTCAGATTTGTTAAAGTGTTTTCAAAATATCTTTGAGATTTTGACATAGCACATTGCTTTCTGGAATGCAATATGATACATTTGATTAATTGTCAAAGTGTTAAGATTTTTTTTGACATTTTCCAGAACACAATTTTCCTGTTTCCTAAATTGTAAATGTATTTAAGAAAATCATTACATTTTATTAATGTATTTTTATGTTTTTAGTTTTGTTCATTTTGAGTTCTTAGTTTTGACCAAATGATTTACAAAATTCCATTGCACTTTAATTTTTTTTAATAATGCGTTGTTGGAAATGTTGCACTGATTAGCATTTTTTTTTAAATTTGTTGTTGTGTTTTCAGTTTTATTACATGTTTTCCAAAGTGTATTTGTCAATGTAGTGTGTACTTTGCTTTTCTTTTCTGTAACACTGTTTGTAGATTTGTGAAAGAGTATTTAAAAAAAAATTAAAAAGTTCTTTTCATCTCCTTATATTGTTCACTTTATTAATGTGTTTGATAAAATGTTGTTTCTGGACTTGTCATTGTGTTTCTCAAAAAATGGTTGTGATTTAGTTTTGAGATGTGCCTTTGTATTTTGGAATGTCCTTAAGGAACATCCTTGTGTTTTAGATTTTTGTTTACAAGTTTCTTCCAGTGATGTTGTGCTGCACACATCAAGGCCACCATACTGGAACCAACTTTGCACAACAGTCCACAAGACTAGACAATCGACAAAGCGTAGATAGAAGGATTTTCTTTGGTTGAAGTTCTTCCAAGGCCGATGCTGATTACAGGACAAAGCCTGACACAGTGCGCCTGTGTGCTGTTAACTCGGGGAAAAACAAACACGGAATTTATAGCACATTAAGAATTCAACAGGCAATCTATTCAAGCAATTAATGGCATATGAAAATAAGCTCTGTTGGCGTTGAAGCACTCCAACACGAATGTAGGCCACGACTGCTGTGTGCTTTTGTTTTCTGCAGATTTGCCCTTGAGGATCACGGTTCCACAGCTCACACACTTGACAAAGCTTCCGCGCGAGTTGTTGTGCCCCTTCTTTCAAATACTTGTTAAAACTGTGCGGCAAATCAACAATTACAGTTCCTCTTCTGTTTCTCCACAAAACAACGTCAAGGTGATTGTGATTAAATGAAACAATGTTTGACACTGACATCAGGACATGCTGCATTTCGTCACTGCAGAATTGGAAAAAAAATTGGGTTTCTTTAAGAAAACTTTTACCTGACAGCTGAAACAGGTGCGAGAAGGAACGTAAATACGCACCGAAATATTTGTGTTGGCAAAACAAATGATGCAAAATAATGGACATTGCATTCCAACTTAGTATTCACATTTATTATATAGTTTTAATAGTGGGGGCTCACGTGAGTGAGGATTTTGTCGGGACTTCGATTGTAGTGTTTAAAGTTTAAACCACAAAAGAAAGTAAGAAAACAAAAAACAACTTGAAATGTTTAACTTCATCATAATGCTTCATCCTGCAAACGAACCAATTGCTTTGACCAACGATTCACTGTTACAAAATGCTCAAAACGGTAAATGAAACAGTTACTTCAGACAATGACTCATTGTTTCAAGATGTATGAAACAGCAAATTTGAGTGAATGATTCATTGCTTCATAAAAATGCTTGATAAATTATTAAATTTCAAAATTTACATGTTCCAAATGGTTTGAAATTGCAAGCTGGCCAATGACTCGTTTCAAGATGTTTGAAACAGAAACTTTAACACGTGAGTCAATGATTCACAGCTTCATAAAAAAGCTTGATAAATGATTCATTTCAAAATTTACATGTTCCGAATTGTTTGAAATTGCAAATTGGCGAATGACTTATTCTTTCAAAATGTTTGAAACAGCAAATTTGACACTTGAGTCAATGATTCATTGCTTCATTAAAAAAAGCTTGATAAATGATTAATTTCAAAATGTACGTTCTGAATTATTTGAAATTGCAATAACTCATTGTTTCAAAATGTTTGAAACAGACAACAGCAACTATTACTCTGTAAATTACTCATTATTTCAGTTCATGTAAAAAAAAGTTTCAAACAGGAAATCAAACAATTACCTCAATGATTCATGTGCTCAAAATGGTTGAAACTAAAAAAAAAAAAAAAACACCCCAACAACCACTAATAAATGATTAAATCAAAATTTCTGGCAAGTTTTAAAATGGTTTTGGAAACATCATATTTGACACTGGCCTCATTGGTTCATTACTTCAAAATGCTTGCAACTGAAAATTTATAAAAATGCTACCAAAATGATTCACTGTTGCAAAATTTGCATAATGTGTGAGACAGCAAATTGAACAATTGCATTAGATAATGAGACTGGTTCAAATGATTTGAAACAGATTTCAAAAATGATTCATATAACTGACAAGTTTCTCATGAAAGAGTTCAATCTAAGTCCCAACTCTGACTGGGCAGATAGCCAATAACAGGGTGGGGCCTGTGCCAACCACGCCCCCTGTGGACCCGCCCAGAGAGCACACCAGAAACCACTCAGTTCTAAAGAGCAAAAATGGAAACAGAATAAACAGGACACTGAAAACATAATCTGAGTGATTCAAAAAAAAAAAAAAAATCCAGCAAAGAAGAGGAGGAGATGCGGTGAGTTTGAATCCGTTGTCCAAAACCAGTGAATGTGAGACAGCTGTGAATGATTTTGGCACACGGTTCAATAATGAGTGATGTGAAAAACAGGAGTGAATCACCACTGAAAATATCCAAAAAAAAAAAAAAAAAAAAGAGAGAGAGAATGAATCCAATCACAGCAACTCCATAAATAAATTGGTAAAGAACGAAACAAGCAAGCATTTTCACAGTTTTCCATTCAGGTAAACTAAAACTCACTCACAGCAGATTCTGCTCATATTTGCACATTCAAAGTGCAGCACAGATTTTACGAGTGGGAATCTATTGCTAATTCATTTCAGAGGGTCACAGAACAGCAGCAATCCACGTTTAGATGAGAGGAAACATAAGTTTTTGTTATTTCCTTCTGAAGCACCAGAGACTTTGAAGGGTTTTAATGACTGTTCTCTCCAAATCCAATCGGAATCCTGCAGGATTTCTGTCAGGAATTGGAAAAACTTTTTCCTGTGGAAATCCTGTAGGATCCTTACAGATTTGTATATGCAAATGAGATTTTGAGGATGTTTCCATGTCCATTCATGGAAAAAGCAAACAGCAGTTGTACAGTACATACGTGACCTCAGCAGCCATGGAAGTGCATGTCACAAGGTCACAGATTTATGAGTGGTGAGCAGAATGTGTTTGTATGTTTCTGCTTTTGTGCATTTGCAGAGTTTTAGTCAACACAGTGTTTGTTGCACTCTGAACACCATCATCAGTGACCAGAGGAGCCTCTTCAGCCACAGACTGCTCCTTCCCAAGTACAGGACCAACAGACTGAAAAACAGCTTTGTCCCTCAGGCCATCAGACTGTACAACTCCTCACTCAGGGGGAGGAGGAGTAACAGGCAGACAGGGGACGGGAAGGAGAGGAACAGTAGTAGGCAGTAAACCAGTATCAGTATGTCTAGTATTTATATTTTCATACTTATATTTATATTTGCAAAGTGCTTTTTTTTAACTATCACTTTTTGATGCTCTGTGCATGTGCTTCTTACCCTTTGTGCAATGCTGCTGGGACCTCAATTTCCCTGAGGGAGTTTTTGCAAGGGATTAATAAAGTTCTATCTAATCTAATCTTATAAATGAGGCTCTGTGTTTTGGGGCGTCTCAAGTCACGCCTGACCATACCTCATTTTAAAACCAACACACCCATGGGTGCACAGATGAGTGAGGGCTTGTTTGCATCTACAGTGACAGCTGACATGCTTCCTCGCCCCGATCACCACAACTTGGGACAGCTCACTTAAACTTGTGCCAGTTTTGAACACGATTAAAATCTCCTGGAGCTTCGTCGGGCAATCAGAAGAGGTGCGTCATGTTTGTAGGTCGCCAAACTCATGGAGGAATAAGACATAAGGGCCATAAGCCCCAGAGATCTAAAACAACTGTTTCAGGCCCAAGTATTTCTTAAAACAGGATAGCTCCAACATGGAAAGTCACAAAACTGTGAGATTTTGAGGATGTTTTACGCTAATCTGCAGCTATATTTAACTATAAAGCATTTAGAAAAATGGAATGTACAATATCACCTCTTTAATTACAAAGTGTGAGGTTATCCAGGCTCCATCCTGCTACATCTGCACCGAGTGTAAGCACGGAATCCTTAAACGCACAGCGCGACTCACCCTCCTGTGGTACGTGCACCCCATGTAAGGCCACCTGAAAGGCACCTATACGCCAAATCCAGCAATTTGCACATCAGTTCGCACCCAAGTGACACAAAGTGATCATTTCAACACCTGCACAACATTAGTTTCACATGTAACCTTGGATGTCTCAAAATCCTTAAAATGACTGTCGTGCAGATTAGCACCGTGCACATTGCAGACCAGCAATGCCTCCCTGACATGTGACCAAAATTAATCAGATTTAGATTCAAGTGATCAAACTGCAATTAATCATGTGAAGAGGGAAATGATCCTTGACGCGGCTCCAGCTGCGAGATGCCTCTGTTTGGTCCCGGGCGCCCCTCTTACAGGGGGTCCATCGGGGCTACATTAAGAGGCTTTGTGCCAATGTCACCTAAATTACAGTCACTTAACACAACAGATGTAGTGAATGTCGAGCAAATGATGTGCTCGCGTTGGGGCGGCGCATTCGCATGCATGGAATAAATTTTACCCAGTGCATCAAGCGCATTTTTGTTGCTTCCTCTCGCCTTCATAGTCAATTTGCATTTCACTATATGCAGTGCTCGCACCGCTACACCACACTGCCGTGTATCTCAATCTCCAAACAGCTCCATCCACGGGTTTTTTGTTATTTGCCGGCCTTCCTTTGCGGGTCTTGTGTCGGTAAATTAAGCATATTTTTCTGCGCTCATACAGCTGTGGATATATGCCAGCAAAGCTTAGTTCAGAAGATTATTTTTCTCTTTGTATGTCAGAGGCACAGGTATTCAGATCGGAGCCAATGCCGACCAGGCCTTTGTATTTTCCCGCCTGCAGGAACACGGCGTTCTGCCATTGCAGGTATAGAAAGGAACAATATGCCAGGGTTGCAGCCACAAATTACATTCATCAAGTTTATCAATAGCAAGTTGGGATTTAAGCCGGTGAGCTCACTCGCCTAACACCTCCTCCTGCTCCTCCGTAAGTCTGGCTTTCAGCGCTCGAGCTAATTCTGCATCCACTGCTAGGAACAAGCTAATCATAATTATGGATGGATTTTTTTTTTTTTTTGCTCCCACTCTCACACCAAACCCAGAATCTCACTGCACTCATGGAGTGTACGTGTTGAGATTTCTGACAGATAGATGGCATTGTAGCTAGTCCATTTAAAAAAAAAAAAAAAAAAAACAAACAAAAAAAAAAGAATAAAAAATGACTTGATGTAAGAACACTGAACCTTTTGGTTATTTTGCGATTTTTTTATTTTTTTTTGCATGAACTGTTTGCTTAGATTTAGTTTATATTCTGCATGTCGAGGTTTCATTTTTACTTATTTACACTGCCTTTGTGTTTTCTCCTGCCATCTGAGGCCTAGCGGAAACTTTTCCAGATATATCTAGCATAGCCTCAAGAGGCGTACAGTATTATCATCATCTTGCTCTCTACATAACTGACGTACACACCCAAAAGAAGGAAACTTAATTAAGTTGCTTTGAATGGTCACACTCAAATGAATTAAGTTTGTTCAAATTAAATTAACAAGTTGGCATATTGTATTTTCCAGAGTATAAGAAACAAACAAACAACAACCACCACCACACAAAAACATATGTATAAGTCCCGCTGGAATGTAAATCCAACCTTTTTTCTATATTATTAAGTCTTTAATTTGGGATTTTTCAACATTGTGGTAGCATACTTTTTAATTATTAACATTTATTCTTTTATAATATTATTATTGTTTGATTCTAGGGAAAGCACTTTATAAATAGTTGTTATTATTATTATTATTATTATTAATCACGCACCCATGTTTGTTTTTGTTGGGGGTGTGTGTGTTTTGTATATAAGTCACAGATCATCTAACAAAAAAGTGACTTATACTCTGGAAAATACATTAATTGTTAATTTGAAGCAACATAATTATTTTGAGTGTTACCAGTTAAATCCCTTTATTAAGTTGGTCCAACAATTTTTTTTTTCCACTGTATGACAGGTGTTTGTATATACATACTCTATATTTTTAAGCTCTGAGATGTTTTCTTCATCATCTCATGTAGGACCTTCTTGTTATTTTTGTGATTATTCACATTAAATTGTCCGCTTTGATTACATTTTGTACACTGACTTACTTCAATTGGTAACACTTGAATGAATTAAGTTTGTCCAAATTAAGAGAACAATTTGGCAAAAATATTGCTAAAGTTAAATGGGATCAACCTAATTCAATTGAGTGTTCCTAATTCAAGCCCTTTTTAAAGTTGGTCCAACACTTGTGTTTTAGTCAGAGTATATATTATGCGGTTTGGGTTTATTGGTGTTGTAAGGACACAGTTTCTTTCACTTGAGTCACAGCTCCAATCCTTTGACGTGTGCGGTCTACAATTGCACTTTAATGGGATAAAAGTAAACGGACATATGCTGCATTCTGAAAAATCATAAGCCATTATGCTCCGCAAAGAGTTTATGGGGCGGGGCGTATAGTCACATGAAGCACTGCCGAGATCCTCCAGCAAATTACCCTGCAGGCCTGCGAGGAGGGGGAAATATCACTAATTGCCCTCCATTCTGTCAGGTCAATTGACTCTAATTGGAAAAATAATAAAAAGCATGTTACCCCGGGAGCAGCAAGCGCTGAAAATTATGAGATTCTTTTTGGAAAATAGAGTGAGGGGGTGACAAAAAAGCCCAAATTCCTCAGTGCAAATACGGCATCTGAAATTTATCTTTACCACAATCGTTCTTCGCTCAAAAACAATTACAGCACGCCTTCCGTGTGTGAGTCGGCTCCTGTAATTACAGGAAAGGGGGCACGGGTTACATACCATGTGAGTATAATAAAATGACTTGTGATTATGCATTAATGTGCATAATCTGAGTCTTTTTAACACCTAAATCGTGCCTTTGATGTTGTGAGTAAAGGGGGTGTAGGTGTGGATGTTATTGGGGGTCAGCTGCCTATGAATTATCTCCCTGGAGATGTCGGTAATTTGGAGTCAAATGAGCGTACCGAGGAGACCAGGCCACCTACAAGACTTATACAGTATGAGAACAAGGAGGTATTGAATAAGAGCTATGCCCCAGGTGTTGGCAGACAAGAGGGAATTGAGCTAATCTACTATCTACATTACTAAATTATTGGAGATGAATGGCTCAGCTAATACAATCTCCCACCCCCCGGGGGGGGGGGGGGGGTATGATCTGAAGATTAAGGGTCTGGCTCAGTGTTCATTGCTGTTTTCAGGCATCAGAGTTGTTCAAAAGTTGTAATTTTGTTGAATCCCGGGACTTAGTGGAAAAGTTCTCCGACATTTTTGCAAAATTATGACTTTATTTTATTACATTCAAAAGTATATGATCAGCTTTATTACAGCGGTCAATTGCAATTTGCATCAAAGTGCTTTTGTGAATGTCTCAAGGAGGGATAATATTCTGTATGCAATTTTCAGTCCTCTGAGGGAAGTTAATAATCTGGGACATCGTAAATCAATCCAGTGTGGACTTTCAGGTGATCAGTGTATTCTCGTTTAATTTTTTTCTTTTATCATATGGACGATTAGTGGATTTGGAAACTACCACATTTTCTGAAGTATAAGTCAAAAAAGTAACTTTTTTCCTGTATAATCTGTATATTTTGGGATTGTTGTCCACTGTTAGTGTGTACCTTTAGCGTTTATTCTTTTATTATTGGAATTTCTGTGCTGTATCGTGAATATGGTCATGAGGGTTGGGTCATGACCGAAAGAACTTGATCGTGGGTGTAAGCGGCCAAAATGGGTCTTCCTCAGGAGGGTGGTTGGTGTCTCCCTTAGAGCTAGGGTGAGAAGTTTGGTCATCCGTGGGGAGCTCAGAGTAGAGTCGCTGCTCCTTCACGTTAAAGGAGCCAGCTGAGGTGGTTCGGGCATCTGGTAAGGATGCCTCCTGGGCGCCTCCCTAGGGAGGTGTTCCAGGCATGTCCATCTGGGAGGAGACCCCGGGGAAGACCCAGGAATAGGTGGAGAGATTAGATTTGGTTGTCCATTCATTACATGGTGCCCAATTCCAAACCTGAGGTGGCTCATGTGGCTCTCAGTAAGGATGACTATCTTCCAGTAATGTCAAGTGAACTTGGAAAACTCTATGCCTGACATGATTCAAGCAAAAATAATTCTATCATACTCTATGGTTCTGTGTGGACTTGGCATTTGATTGATTCTGTCCAAGCCACTTTATCTTTGAGTAACATACAAGCCTTCCATCATGTTTAATCCACACTGGCTCCAAACTCTTTAACAGATATGATGTGAATTTTGACTTTTCAAAGTTATCAAACCTTGCGTGACGAACAAAAAAGGTGATATATGACCTCATATCGGTGTTTAACAGTAATCATAGGTGTATCTTTTTACCAATTAATCAACCTACCCTTTATGAATATACACACTATATACAGTATATAATCACTGGGCTCAATTTTTAACATTTTTCATCCGATTTTTCTGAAAATTGCCTCACTTTGTCATTGGTTGACACTCAGTCATTCCACCAAGTTTGGTACAAATTTGTTCAAAACCCTTTGAGTTACAGATTGACGGACATGTAAGATGGGGAAAAAAATACCGCGGGTGAATAAAGAACTTCCAAAATTAGATTAATTGATGTCATTCTCACTGAATGAACAAACATAATAAAGACTGTCAACCTTTGCCTGGTTGAGCAGTGATCATTCACATTCACACTGGATTCAGTGCAATTTCAGGTCTGAGGTATATTTGTTATTAACTCATTTACATGTAAGGTTTCCATGTGACAAAGACATTCTCCTCCGAGACCCGCTGGCACATCCCCCGCCAGCGACGTCTTGCCCCAAGAGACAAACGTGGGGAAAAAACAATGACAGAAGCCTGGCAGCACCAAAAGTAATGTTAAACAACACACCCACCTGCTGATGATCAGTGAACCTCACCGTATACCGGCGCGTCACTTGATGAAAGGCCTCATCGTTAGTGTCCGTCTTTGATCGGCTCATCGCTTGTTTTGAAATGGAAATTGATGGAGGGGGGAAAGGGCCTGATGTAGGAGAAAAGGGGACCGCGCCCTCTGGGGAGATTAACGCCACCCCAGTCAGACATATGTCAAGAGAGGCTTGATTAATCTTGGGAAAATGTTGTGAGGGAGGGGAAGGTATGAAGGAAAGAAAGCCCTTTCTCTTCCCCTCTTGCCACCATCTACACATCGCTACTTCTCAGATCATCATCTCCCGCCCTTATTCTGTCAACGCCCTTCTTGATGGTTACTGTCAGAGGTGCGCATCTCTTTTGTAGTGCGGCGTGTTTGCTGCTGCCACAGTGGAGATGCTTCCTTCCTCTGCATATGCACAAGTAGGCAGAGATTGTGGGGGGAGTGGGTGATGGTGGGGGGGTTTGGCAATATACGGATGCCTGTGGTACGTGCTGATCCTGACACACCTTTGGGAATCAGAAAGCAAAGGACAGAGGAAATGCTTCTAAAGAAGTAGTGTGAGCCTGATATCTGAACCATGGGATTTGAGCGAGGGTGGTGGTGCTGGTGGTTGTTGGGGGGGGCAAGGGGAGATGGGGGGGCAATGTTTCTGACATTGTGGATAACAGTTAACCAATGTGTTGGAAAAGAAAAATACAAAAACTTGCAACATATAGTGTGTAGTGCATTCTTGTACCTTGGCGTCCACATTCTGACACACGTGACATTTTGTCACCATGTGTAAGCCGAGCACACCCGTCTGTGTTCGTGCACAGACACCGTACAGTGAAGGGAACAATGCTTTCTTCGAATAATCTGAAGTAATTAACAAGACAAGGTTTCCTGCTGCCAGATTCTCGGTGAAGAACACTGAAAGAAAAAGATCATTCCTGCTATTTTCCATTAATATTACAACTCCTGTGGTGAGGGAAGCCACCAAGCAAGCCAGGACAACTGTTAATCTAGCTGCATACACTGCAGTGATACGCTATGATATGAATGTAATGTATCAAGGAAGTGTAGCATAAAAGCACAGCTAACAGATTGTGACGTTTGCAAGGATGTGATTTTATTCTTCATTGAGTTGGACAGCAAGTCTCCGTGTTCTTGACCATGTCAAGTGTAAAATTGCTTGCATATGTGCAACAAAACTTAATGTCTCTCTGTCATCTTTCCCACATTCTTTTAAAATCTTTTTCTCAAACTTCGACCACCCAGACTTGGAAATATGAACTTTGATTGTATGAAGCAAGTGAGCTACGAGTGCAGCGTCTTACCAATTCTGATAAGACGGACAGGATTACGAGCAGGGGTAAGATAGAGTGTGAGATCACTAGGCTGCTTGAGCTTTGTCTGATGTTCTGTGGATGTAGTAACAATGTGAAGGAGCTACAGTCATGAGTTTTGAGTAATGACCAAAAAGAAAAAGGTCATGGATACAAGCGACGGAAATGAGATTCCTCCGTTGGGTTGAGTGAGAAGCTAGAATATCTGGAAGGGACTCTGAGTAGAGCTGCTGCTTCTTTGTATCAAAAAGAGCCAGCTGAGGTGGTTTGGGCATCTGGAAAGGATGCCCCCGGTTGTCTCCCTAGAGAGGTCTTCCAGGGAGGAGCCATTGGAGAAGGACATGATCAAGCTGGCTTGGGAACACTTCGGGATGAATTAATGAATCCTAAACAATAATGAAACTTAACTTTGTTGACTTTAACAGGATGGTTGTGTGCTGCCTCGCAAGAAAGAACAAAAACAAGATTTGGAATGAACATATTATCAGGCCACTGCATGGAAGACTGTTTAGACAGAAAGTCAGAGAGGTGAGGTTGAGATGGTTTGTCCACAGAAGGAGGAAGAATGTAGGATATATCAGGAGAAGAAAGCTGAGGATGGAGCAGCCATGCAGGAGAAGAAAAAGAAGGCCAATGAGGATGTTTATGGATGAGGTCAGGGAGGAGATGCAGGTGGTTGGTGTGGCAGAAGATAATGCAAAAGTAAGGGGGAAATCTACTGTGGTGCCCCTAAAGGGAGAGGCCGAAAATGAAAAAAATCACTTTAGATTATGTTGAAGATTACAAGCATCATTTTTTTTTTTCATGGAGAAGCTTCATTGTTAAAGTTTTGATTTAGCGTTATAAAATAATGGGGGTGCACCTTATACATACTGTATATAGCCGTAAGCGTTGGTCACCCACACTTATGAAGGAGCGTCTTTGTTGACGCAGACGTGTGAAGGTGTCACCTTCTTTGCAGCATCTGTCTGCGTGCACCTGAAAAGACCATTGCATCATTTGAAGTGATGATGAAATAGAATAGATAAATAACGTCCCAGCAGGACGCCGTTTGCAGAAATGATACAATGCACAGGACGTGCAAACTAATGGCCAGCTGTCTTCTAATGAGCCCCGACTACCCAAGCTTGCTGATTACCCCGTTTGCCCCATCGCCTCTCCCCACTGTGGTACATTATGGGCAATTTGGTGGCGGCGGAGGAAGTGGAAGTGCAGAGGTGGAAGACGAGGGTGTGACTGTCCCTCCGCCAGTACTTACTGAGCACTGGAACCCTCCCAGTTAACGAACCGAAAGCCGTCTAATTAGAGCTCAAAAATTCATGAGGGTCCTTATTAATATTGAATATCTGTTGTGGGCCACGACTTCAAAATAAGCACTTGCATATGCAGATTGAAGGTGGGATGGGGGGAGCGGGGGGGGGGGGGGTGCCAAAGTAAAGGTAGTGAGGTAAAGGTGGAGGGAAGGAGGTAGAGGGGATCTGGGGTGTGGGGGAGCGAGAGGTACATGAAACAAAGGGCGACGGAGGCAAGATGGAGGGATGGGAGAGGAAAGGGGGGAGGAGATGAGAAAAAGTGAGAGACCCCAGAGAGCTGTACTTGTGCAGAAGAGTTGTAATGTTGGAGTATTCTCCTGGGAGAATATGCATGGTGTTTTAATGAGGAGGGTGGAGTGCAATGGAGAAGAATAACAAGAAGAAGAAGAAAAAAAAAAACCAGGGCTGCTCTTAATCCCTTGTTGAGAGGAAGAACTCTTTCAAGCAGGTAGACGCAGAGGTATCACTTTTCAAGTCCTTTGCTCCTTCTGTTTTACCGTGGAAAAGGGTACACGCTTAAAGGATCCAGTCATTTGAAGACTGTCTGCTACCAACAACCATCATCTGAGTGCGGCACTTCAAATTCAGATGCATATGAGTAATGGTGGTGGTGGTGGTGGGGTTGCGGCGGGGGGGGGGGGGGGGGGGTTTGCTGCAGCCGCTGTGCAAGGCGTCAAGAAAGTCACTCTACGGCGAAGACAAATGCTGCAGAGAATAAACAATTTGTGCTCCCGCTGCCACGAGATATTTTTTTGTGTGTGTGTTCTCGGATCAGTGCTGTGACTTATCCTACGAAGAATGCGATTGGAGCGCGGCGCTGCACATGCTGCCCTCAGGCCCACACACCAACACTACACTACAATTAAAATCAAAATCACACGTTGCTCTTTGACACCCTCGCAGAAGGCCTCGACCGGAGCAGCGTGTGCACCCCTCCAGTCTGAACTTGTTGACTTTTTTTTTTTTTTGGTGCACAGCCTCATTCGCCTCTCTGAATGGTTCCTCATCTCCAATTGGCTAACGACTGCTGATGCAATTTACGTGTTGGTTCTTGCAGAGTATTTTCCATTCAGCTGGTTTTGTTTAGTGGTCATCTCCTATTACCTTTTCTCTTTTATGACTTTTAAAAGATGGTAAGTAAAACCCACCACATCCTGGTCTTCATCCATTATTCAATTCTTGCAACGCAGTGGAGATGGAGATGGACTTACTTTATTTTATGTTTCACCTTGAATTGCAAAGGTTTTGTGCCGCAGTCTGCACTCATTTAAAAACTGTTTTATCTCTGAAGTTGTGGTGTGTGTGTTCAAACAGAAAATACCTACCTGATGTTAAGATGAAACTGCCAATAGATGCCAAGACATACGTACTTTTAATAGGTGTGTACAGATGAAGTGGTACAAGAGTCACAGCTACAAATCTAAACCAAATGATGGGAAATATTTGGGTAAAAAAAATCAGCATACCTTTCCATAAGTGATCTTTTCTGCTGTGTGTGCTCCTCTTGCATTGCATTTACTTGTTGCACAATATGCACTGGGGTGTGTCAGCAGTATGAGCCTATTTAATAGGGAAGTGAATCGTACAACAACTCACGATTCGATTCCGATTCTTGGGGTGACGATTCGATTCAGAATCGATTTTTGATTCAAAGAGCTCTGAGAAATATTTATATTACTTAAAAAATGTTTATGTTTAAGAAAATGCAGTGATTCTAGATATAAATTTCCATATCTGCTTTGCTCGTTCGGATTTGGTTGGCAGTTTAGAGAAATGCTGGTCAGTAGCCGGCAGACACCGCTGCTCCCCTCTTTTAGCTCCAGGTGATGGCGTAGCATGTGGGTTTGCGGATTTGAAGTGTTTCCGAAGTACTTGCCTTTCATTTTGCAGGTTTTGCACACTGCATAAGTCATGTCAAGCTCCTTTTTACGGAGCAAATAATAAAATCCAAAATGTGCCCAAACATTTGCCTTCAGCAAAGACGATGCTGGTTGAATTAGCTTTTCGTCCGCCATGCTAAGCTGCAGCTCACGAATGTTTGAAGCACACCGGACCCTCCCCTTGCGGGGACGCTGTAGTACGGAAGCCGTTGCCTGACAAACAGTACACGCAGCGAGTAAGCAAGAAAATGTTTTTAAAAAAATCGATTCAGAATCGTAATAAATAAGAATCGCGATTCGGACGTGAATCGATTCCCCCCCCCGACACCCCTACTATTTAATATTTAAGGAAGCACTGATGGAGACAAAATTACAAACAAGAACAGTTAATGCAAAGTGAATAATGTTAATGCTACTTCCAAAGCACAGCGACTGAAACCGCTACCATCGGAAAACACGCAAAAAACTCCAAAGCACTTTACCGTACAAAAACACCCAACTGTAATTCCATCACAAAACAAGAGCAATATCAGAGATTTTTGATGTCTGCCAAAAGTTGAAGACTCAAAATAAAGGATATGTGATTCACATCGTGACCTGGACTTTACCTGAATCCGGATTCTACAACACAGTCCAATAATTACATACGGCTCCAGAATGATCCGATTGATCAAGATGCTGCAATCTGATATTTAATTCATAACCTGAAACAAAACAGTGTCTTCCTGACCTTGGCTTTACATCGTGATGTCGTATACGTGAAGTAGCTTTGATGTAATCCTTAAAAGTGTACAAAGTGAACTCTTCATCCAGAATCCGCATCCAGATCCAGATCACTTCCAAAACTTAATGGAGTCTTCCAAGACCTAATACCAACATGTGGTGAACATTTGGTCAAAATCCCTTAAGTAGTTTTGACGTAATCTTTCAAAGCCTATATAAAGTGATATCTTGATCCAGAATCCGGATCCAGATCACCTCCAAAATTTAATGGAGTCTTCATGACCTAATATGTATCCGTGGTGAAAATTAAAAAAAAAATCTGTGCAGTAGTTTTGACATAATCCTGCTAAAAGACAAACAGACAAATAAACGCTGATGATTTTATACTATCCTTGGCAGACGTAATAATAATATTTAAAAACGCCAAAGTCAAGTGGCCAACACTGATCCAGGATCAGAAGCGAATCCAGCAAACAGAATTTAGGACTATTTTGGGATGAATGCAGTCAGTAACACGAGTACAGTGAGTACAGACCTAAATATTGAAACTCTGAGCACTTATGTAACATTTTCATTGTCCCTAACAAAGACTATACCAAAGCCTTAAAGCTGCAGTGTGTAGGATTTAGTGTCATCTAGTGGTGAGCTTGGAAATTGCATTATACTGTCACTGGTAGTGATTTTGTTTCCGTGGTGACAGGGATTCACGCTCCTTTACCTTCTGTATGATTCTTTTTTTGGGGGGGAGGTCGTGTATCACCATAGCGGTACAACGTGGTTGTCTCCCTGGGGGGGGGGGGGCTGCTCACGTGTAGATACAAAATTCTCATTCTAAGTTTCAAACACATTAATTTGTTGTTGCAGGTAATTACACACTAATCAACAAATGTTTATAAATAGCTATATTTAATTTCTGCTAATAAATGCCGCTACAATCTTGCACACTGTCGCTTTAAGTAGCGGCCGCAGGTCTTGGCCTGTGTACCGCGGTGACATTTTCACTTTGCGATCCGCTGGTTCACAGCATTCGATTTGTAACTGAAACAAGATGTGCAAGAAATCTGTGTACTTGTTTATCTGCAGGCATGTCCGTGTGTCGGTATGTGCACGTAAACGTCCGCGTCAGCTCCAGCAGTTGTTTGCCCACGTGTGTGTGTGTGTGTGTGTGTGTGAGAGCGTGTGTGCTCAGCACTTTGCTTCCATGTGTTTGTGCACGAGGTGACTGTGGTCGGGGGCCAACCTGAGCACTCGTCCTTAATGTGTCTGGGAGGTCCGGGGGAATGGCGGGGGAACGGCGGGCGTGGATGCGTCTGCAGCAAGAGATTTATAGGCTTCAGCCAGGATCACTCTCTTTCTCTGGTGCCAAGTTAAGCAGTAGCATAATTAAAACCTCAGAGGAATCCTTTTGAAGTCAACAATGGGCTCTTAGGCAAAAACGATAGCGCAAACACAAATTGTGTGCACACTTTCTATTGCGCAGGGGTGCGACCACACACACGTGTGTGTCCGCGTCTTCACATTCTCAGAGCAGACGCAGAGGAGACGAGAGTGGAGTTCTGTTTGTTGTCAAGCAGGAAACTCATTCATACACGACAGTTATTACTCCGGCTTACGATCGGACGCAGTCACAGAAGGAATTCAGTCACAACACATTTCACATGGTTGGAAAAGAAAAACGAAGAATCCACCACATGCAGTGAGACGAAATGATTAAACTGTAATAACTGACGCCTGTGAACAGACACTTCTTTCCTTTCTTTCTCCGAGCACCACACACACACACACGCACGCACGCATACAGGACAATTACTCACATTAAATACCAACAGATGCCATGTTGATTAAATCTGACCCCACAAACACAAATGGAGACGAGCGGGTCTGCGTCGGGGTTTTCCCTGAACATATGTCGCGCAGGTCGTCGAGAGCTGATCAGATCTGAGACCCGCCTGCTGTTGCTGCATTGCTGACAAGTCACAGTGTAAATTACCCTCCGAGCCCCCAGGTGGCGCAGGCCGTGACCCACCGTCGGGACCTGCTGCAGGAAAAGAAAAAAGGCGGCGGCTCTGGGATTTCAGGGATGCGGTGACAAAGGGGTAGATGAACGTTTTCAATCATGCCAGTTAAACTCTTCGCAATATTAATGAAAATATGATTCACAAATTTTTGTCAAAAAGAGTGATCAAAGGTGGTTAAAGTCTGGTGCCTGTTGGTACAGACCTGACCGGACCTGGTGTAATGGGATCAGGGACAGGAGGTTTAAAGTAACTTGGGAATCCTGTGTGATAACATTTGTCTGCATTTCTCAAATGCATTATTTTGTTCAAACCCATCGTCGACTATTGAGAGTTGTTCGGGCTGCATGTCAGGCTAGAAATTCTGCATTATTTGATTACACCTAATTCACATGTACACAGATACAAAAGTAAAAAAAATTCATAAGGTGAATGCCAGTGATTGGTCAAAAAATTTTGTTCGTGGCCTACATTTTTTTGCAGCCAGCCCCTCTTCCGGAACTGCCTATAACCAGAATTCATTACTGCACATTAGGTGTCCATATTCAGGTTGCAAGCTCCGGTGCTTAAAAAAAAAAAATTAAGCCAACATGGAAGTACCTAGGGCTGCGGTTCCGCCAGATGCAGGCTCCAAAGGTGAGACGATCTCCATAGAACTCACGACAGTTGTACAAGTGGTGAATTTTAAAATAACTAATCAATTCAAGCTATTTTACGTCATAATCAGGGGTGTGGTCACTTTGAGTGACAGCTTGTGTGTGCTGGCAAACTGCTAGCTGCTAACAGTGGTTGCCAGCTGCTGTGGAGTTGCAGTGTTTGTCCTTGATCAGCATTTTATTTCAAATATCTGATGTAACATTATCTAAGAAGTCTGTGCTCCAGTATTTCTGTTGAGTGAAATTTTAGGAGTATTTAATTTATATGCTGGCACTAATTAGCAGGTACTACCTATCTTGGTGGCATACGCTACAATGATAGTGCCATGGTATTGGAGCTATTATGCTTGTAAACACATTCTCACCCATTTTGTCACATTTTTACATTTGGTCAGTGCCCCTTTTTTGTCACTGTGCCATCTGTCATTATTCTGTTTTTGTAACAGCAGCATTGTTTTTATGAGACAGTGCGCACAACTATCTGCTTCAATTCTGAGTCATCAGGAAACATACACCAGTGTTTGGGTCATGGCCACAGTTGGGGTTAGGGTTTCCCTGTGCGTTACACAGTAACACAAAGGGACTACCCAACTCCTTACATATTGATGCTCAGTCAAAATGAACTCTTTCCATCAAAATATGAAGAGTTGGAAGTGAAAATGCATTGGACAGTCAAAGATTTTTAATACCTGTCCCCAAGCCACAAATTAAAAGAACCATTGCAAAGTCTGGAGAAAGTATCAAACAAACTGTTAATCAGTCATTGGGCAACTTGGCAACTTCAAGAAAGGTAGGCATGTTTGGGCTTAATTTGTCTTGCCCATGCTCCACCCCTTTACCCATTAATGCGTTAGCAGGGAGTTAAGTGGAGTCCAGCATTGCCAAGATGGTGGCATTTGGAACTGCTCCATTTGCCCTTATGGGTGACATCACAGAGGGTTGGCCTACTGGATGGATACAGTCTGTGCCCCCAACTCAACCTGCTGGGAGTATGTCACCTTTTTGCGTAATTAAATCAAATTGCAATCAATTGCATGCATAAATTGCGTAAACAATTTATGCATGCACTCTGAGAAACGATAATGGTTGGGTACACCAAAGTGGCAGCACCAATTTTTGCCCGGATTCAAGCTCTGGACCCAACCAAAGCAAAAAGTATTAGACCTTATAATATGATCACAGTGGGAGTTCATGATGTGAGTTCACACCCTCTTTGTGGCTGGGGGCGGGTGGAATAAATGTGTGATCCTTATCTGCTATTGCCCATAACCCATGCAGGCTTGGTGGTGGTACGCATCGATAAACTCATAAACAAACTGTAATTACTAGCCCATTAGAGTCAGACCCTCACAAACAGGCTCATAATCTGTACACAGGAGGGATGGAAGCGTGTCGCTCATATTCATATAACCCACTGAGTCAAAAAAAAAAAAAAGAGAGAGAGCAGAGCAAAATACTTAATGATTTGTGACTGGGGGACAAACAAACCATTTTGATTTAAGAAGCTTACACACTCTCAAAAGAGATGTAGCTGTGTTGACGCTGGTGCGGCTCATTGTACACAGTCAGTGTTTGAATTGGAGCGTCGCGTAATTTATAGGAGAAGTGTGCGGAAAATAGAAGGCAAATGGATGCTTTATTTGAGGTGGATAAACATGTATTCCTCGGTTGGGAGTAATCAGGGAAATAATCGCTTCAGCCTTGACAACAAATCTACTTGAGAAGTTTGGGGATGATGGGCTTGTTGTTTCAACTGGACTCAGTGGACTTGAATTTGCTTTCCTCTATACATGGAGACAAAAATTCTCTCGACATTCCTGGCAACGCTCGCGCTGAGATAAACCCAAATCCTGAGGGATTGAAGGCAGAAAGTCCAAGTTTGTTCATTATGCGAGACAATGGCTGGTTGGAGATGACGTCCTGAAACCTGGTCTGGGGAGTTTTTTTATTGGCTTTCCATGACATTTTGGACATTAATATCACAGGGATTTCTTCTATCTGCTCACCGTACCTTTCATGCATTCTTATGGACTCCTTCAAAGAAGCTGGTCAAGTCCTCGAAACCATCACTGTAAAACAAAAAACAACAACAAAAACTCATAACTAGATGTTAGTGTGTAGCTAAAAAGAACCCCATCGACACTGTGATGCTTCCTCACACTATAAACCCAAACAAGTTAGCAGAACCCAAAAATATTGAGTTAATCAGTTGCCACAAAATTTTTGAGTTCATAAACTTAAAGGTCAATTGCTCCCAGAACGTATAAGCTTCAATTATATGCTACTTGTACCTCATTATTACAATTAATTTAAAGTGTTCACTAAGTAAAAGGAAGTCCCTCCAGCTGCTCCCTTGTTTTTCCACTCGGGGTCGCCACATGTTCTGATTTGCATGTTGATTTGGCACAAGTTTTGTGCAAGATAACCTTCATGACACAACTCTACACTACATGGAGAAACGAACCATTTGTACCAAAACCACACGTACTAACCACTTAGCCACCAGCCCTTTTAAAGTGTTCATTAAGTCAACTCAAATATTTTCATATGTAATTACTCAATTCTTTTAAGTTGTGCTTACATTATGCTTTGAAGTTTTGCTTACTTAATATACAATTCATTCACGTCAATCAAAAATTCCGAGTTTAATTTACTCAAAAAGCAAGACCATGTTACACAAACTTGAAATATTTAAGTAAGTCAAACATTTTCTGAGTTTACACTACTTAATCCTTTTGATTAATTTGAGCATTCGTGTTTACAGTGCGCGCGCACACACACACACTGAAACTTAGTGTTTTCACGTTTCTAAAAAGCAACCTGTTTCTGTGTATGTTGCTTTAATTGGAGAGGAGTTGCTGTTGGCCACACCCCTCTCTCCCATTTGGGGTGTATCCCTCTCTGATCATCCAATGAGGGATCTCCCCCCTCCCTGCTTTCCCCCAAGCAAATAATGAGAAAACCTATTTAAGTTACTTCAACCAAATTCATTTGAATGGTACCAACTGATGACTTTATTATGTTGATCCAGCAATTCTCTTTTATCAGTGAAGTTTCTTTGTAATATGTTACTTTTTTTAAAAAAAAATTCTTTTTTACAGTGTTGTGTGTGATATTGAGGCTTGTGTTGGACGTGGGGGGGGGGGGGGGGGGGAATCTGCAATGATCCGCTGAGACACAGTGTGTTGTGTGTCCACATGTGTTCTGCTCTTTTACTTAAACCTTCCTCAGTCCTAACCTTCAGTGGACGCAGTCTGACTGAATGATCAAGCAGCTCAAACCCGCGTCTCCTTTGGCTTGTCTCCGTGGTGACATTTCGCCAAAGCCCAGGCAACCTGGGCCTCCGTGATCCTCCTCAGCTCATGTTTATTAAACAGGCAGGTGGACCAGCTGAGGCTCAAAAAGGGGACTTTATCCAAGGGGATGTGGGTAATATTTTTATAAATAAGATTTAAATAAAATCTCTGTTGGTTTGTTATAATGGGTGGCAAAAAAGTGCAGATCTGCAGAGTTGTAAGCTTTGTCTTCAAAAAAACAAAGGTTCTATTTTAGTGTGGCTCAGTGGAACTAATCATTGATCACTCATCATCACTTCAGAAAATGGTTTTTTTTTTTTAAATCTCTCCACTGTAGTTATAATAAATATGAATATGGAAATTTTTTTTTGTACTTCTCATGCCTCAAGCAAACTTTGTTTAATTGCTGGATATAACTTATACTGTGATGTGGTGAACACAATTCTCATCTGATCACCCGAGGAGGAAACCATGCAAACTTTCTGAGCACGATTAAAATAAAAATCTATTTTACTTCGATCATGAACAAAATGCTTTCAGGCTACGTATTATAACACAGAAGTGCACTAATGGACAAGCATGATGTCAGAATTCTGTTTTTCTCCATCAGACCTTGGTGACATCATAAAGCAAGAAGATTAAAGAAAGGGAATAAAGGAAATACTCAGCTCTCTCCAAATGACCTTCTTGCTATGATGTTTCATTGCCATCCGTTCAACTCTGACACGCAAAGCGAAAGTTTCTGTATCGAGCAGCAGTACAACCAGTTTGGTTTATACTATAACATAAGTCGCTAAGTAAATATGTTAAAACACATTTGTGCTCTTGCTCCTTCAGCTTTGGTAACTATGGAAACATAATTGAGAAACATGAATGCAGCTAAATTTTGGTGATGCTGATGTAGTGAGGGGACCCTCAAATTGAATTTTTCTTAGGGTCCTATAGAGGCGCAGCCCGATTTTGCATTTGGCATGTCTATGACTTGAGCTTACGAAATAATACAATGTATTTGTGAAAGGAAATGTATATATATTTCAAGTCCCACAACTTTGTGGCCATGCATGTAGAAGCTTCAGCACTATAAGGAAAATTTATCTCTGGAACAGCCCGTTTTTGACATCTGTGACGTATGTCACAGTAGTCCATATTAGAGGTGGGGGGGATCGATCCTAATATCGATACCAACGCTGGTATTGATATTGAACGATCGTGTAAAAAGATTGATACTCAAGCTTTTTTTTTTTTTTCTCCCACAAGCACTGACTGCTGCGCGTGCAGATTCATCAAAGTCTACTCTCTGTCTGTAAGAGCAGCGCTGCACTGTGTCACACAACACGGAGCAGCGCACCCTTGTATTGTGGTTTGTCAGCCCTCTACCTCAGGAGATTTTGTTTTAAGTTGTGTTGAGTGATATTTTTTTAAACAAAAAAATGTTGATTGTGATAAAGTATTTTGTTACGTACAATGTTTGGCGAAATTCTGTCCTAGGACTTTTGGATCCTTTGCATCTATGAAGCTTAAGTATGAAAAAGTATTGGTATCGGTATCGGCGATACTGGGCCTGTATTTACTTGGTATCAGATCAATACCAAAATTCCCAGTATTGCCCACCTCTAGTCCATATCTATATTTTGATTCGTGAGGCACACTCATTGAATCAGTTGGTGCTACGTATCATGCCCGCTCCATTTAATGAAAGCGAAAGAGAGATGCCTGGACCGTAATCACAGATGCTGTGTATAAGAAAGGTCAGAGCTGACTGTACTTCCTCAGGAGGCTCAGATCTTTCAATGTCTGCAGAAATCTGTTGCAGATGTTTTAACACTTGCTGGTCTCCAGTGTCATCTTCTATGCTTGCAGTGTGCTGGGGCAGCAGGCTGAAGGCAGCTGACACAAACAGACTCAACAAGCTCATCAGGAGAGCTGCCTTTGTCCTGCAGGTTGAGCTAGAGTCTGTGGTGGAGGTGAGGAGGATGTTGAGGAAACTGCTCAGCGTCCTGGACAGCACCTCCCAACCCCTGCACCTTCAGCAAACTGACTGACACCACCGAGGTGCACCACAGAACACCACAGGAGGTCTTTCTATGCAGTCAGACTGTATAATTCCTCCTCCCTCTGTAGGATGAATACATAATGAACAGAGTTATTCAGTTACTCTGAGTTATGGGCAATATTGTCGAACATCTTGTGCAAATTCCTTTAAAAAATCATCACTGTGTACTGTCACTGTTTTGGTACTCTGGTAAAATTTCCTTCAGGATAAATAAAGTTGATCTTATTCTTAAAAGAGGCATCTCTTCTCTCTCGCTTCCATTAAATGAGTGGAGAAGGGGGCGTGGCAAGGACAAGTCCTTCTATTTAAAGTCATATTCACAGAAATAGGTTATGAAAATATATTGGAAGTTTAAAATGCAATAGCTCAGTGTCCATGAAGGTTTTTTTTTTTTTTTTTTTTTTTTTTTAGCTACAAATTTGAACATATCTTCAGGTAATTGGTGATCAAAAGGTCCCCTTTAAATGATAATTTATATATATTTGAGTCAGTCCTGGTTGATAAACTTCCACCTAACATTAGTAGGGGTGGAAATAACTGGAAATTCTTGTGTAGCTAGTGCGATTGTCATCAATTATGGGGAAAATCACACAAGCATTAGCCTCTGCTGTGCTAACACGTTGCTAATGTGGTTAGCGTCTGCTGGGCATTGAGCTCTTTAATACGTCTGCAGGGACTTTAAAGGTTCTAATTAATCCGGAGCTGACGGCCAAGCGGGGACGCCCCCTGGGAGGCATCAAGAAACCCAGAATATCACCACACTTATCCACAGATTACAAACAACACCCTCATCAGGATACTAGGTTGGTCAAAAGACAAAGCTTTGCAGTGTTTTTCATTATTACTCTATAGGAGAAAAACTGAATTCAATCCATTTTGTATTTTCCACCCTGTCAGTCAAAGCGTCACTGCAGCAAAGCATTATTCTTACTCTTATTATTATTTTAAAAGAATATTCATTTCCTGTCTGAAGCACGTGAAGTTGCCTCCGCTGAAAAGGTTGTCTGACGGAGGATGAATCTCATGCATGTTTGTCAATATAATTTGCTCTCGCCATCACTCCTGAGGAGCGTGCCGGTCCCTTAGGGTTTTAGACTCAAATGCCAACATCTGTCGGGTAAAGGAGCTGGAATGAGGCGGACGAAGACGCCTCCATCAGAGGTATTCTCCAGCTGACGGAACCCGGAAGGTGGAATTTTTGGAAGTTGAATAATTGGGGTTGGAACTGAAAAAGGAGCGTGTAAATGCACCCGTCTGTTAAACAATCCTTCTCCATTAATGTTTCATGTCATGAAAATCTGTTAATCGAGAAAATTTTGAGGGATTATTCCTTTGTTGCAGATGTCCACTCCTGTGTGATGTCATTTCTTGAACAGCCACAGTGGAGATAAAATATACCCCATTCTCCCATCACAGGGCCCAGGGCTAATTTCATCACAAATAAAAAATATATATTTCAAATAACTCACCTGATTGTGTCAATTTTTTTGTCGTATTCCATTAAATTTAATTTCAGGTGGGCTAACGCTTGGCCCCGGGTCTTCCAAAATTAGGTACATCCAAATATTCAGAAAGTCCAAAAGCATCAAAGTGCTTCATTTGGTAGCATACAAATAACTGTTACCATTCATTCATTTTCTGCCTCCTACCTGGGTTTAGGATGTGGTGGTAGAAGACCAAACAGCTCATCCCACACTTCCCTATCCTCAGCCAAGTCCTCTACCTGGTGAATCTCAAGGAATTCAGCCAGCTGGAAAATATCATCCCTCTAGTATGTTCCGGGTCTTCTTCCCCAGTTAGACGTGCCTGGAAGACCTCCCGAGGGAGAGGACCAGGGGGTATCCTCACCAGATGCCCAAACTACCTTTCAATGCAAAGAAGCAGCGGCTCTACTCAGAGTCCCTTCCGGATAGTCGAGCTTCTTCTTCTGCTAAGCATCACGAAAACTGATCAGTATGTTTTTGCATATTATTGCCGACAAATCAACACAGGTGAAAACGTGCACCAAAATTTAATAAGCTCTTTATTGCATAGGCCACGCCCCTCCAGGAAGATTTAAAAAAAACAACTAATAATTACATTAGTTTTTGAGATATCCTGGTGACAAAATCTACCTTCCTCAGCTCAGGTACGTGTGGACTGTGTGGGGTGACTGACACGTTCCTGCAAGTACAGCAGCTACAGCCCGGCTCTCCAGCATGTCCTGGCAAGCCTCCGCTTACACTGTGCCAGACAGGCGAGGACCGGCCAAGTGTCTGGCCAAGGGGCTGCACTAAGACTGCATAAACGGTGCGTGGGGGAATCCCCGGCCCTCATAACGGCTCAATAACAATACAACAATGTTCAAGTGGAAAACCGATATACCTGGCAAGACATGTTCATCCTGTGATTACACGTAACCGAAGAGAAAAGTCGCATCAAAATGGGCTGTAATGCAGATAGGGCAGGACGAGTACATTTTAATATCTGCACCGTATCCATTACAAATGTCAATTTCAAGTCAAGTGATCTAATTTAATAAAACAGATGCTCTCTTGCCAGAAAATACGAGGCACTATAAGCAACGTGTCAGTGAAAATCCTGCGAGGGTGACAGAAGATATCACTATAAAATGCGGTTTTAGCAGCAAATTAGATCGCGGCACGGCGGATTTCGCCATCATTTGCATTTTGCATGTAAGCAGTGTGGAGCCAAAAATACTTGGCGCAACACTACAAGCGGCAGCCCCGGAGGGTTTAACGGCACCCCCAGACGAGAGCGACACCAGGAGCGGAAAACAATGACGGGGGAGGAGAACAAAAAGAAAGAACTTGCTAATAAAAAAAAAAAAAATGGAGTCCCAGAACAGCATGGGGCGCTGGCCCGGATGGGGTCTTGTAGGACGTTCCATTTCACAAGTCGCTGGGATCCACATCAGTTAGCAGCGGTTTTACAGCTATGACTCTGTGGTCCAAACCACTTTGTTGCCTCAAATGTAAATTATATGTTCATGTAAAATCACGGCCTGTGACACTGAAGACGTCCAAATCGCCGATCGTCTGCGTTCCTGCACATTTGTGCTGCGGGGCCTTAAAAAAGTAGTCAGACAACTAATAAGCGCAACGTCTGGACATCATCAGGCTGAGGAGAGATTAGAGATGAAGGAAACGAAGCTTCAACTTCTTGTTTTTCTTTCTCTGTGTCATTTTTGGAAACAACTCAAATTGTTGTCAAGTTTCTTGGATCCCCGCTTGAGGCGCGTAGGAAGGTACTGACAGACATTTGTTCATGCTCTGGGGAAAGTGACAAACCTCTCACAAATAAAGGATCACGTTGTGCAAAATGTGTGTGTTTGTGGCTTTTGCAGGTAAATATAATTGAAGTTTGTGTTGAACACCTCAAAGTCCCACAGTTTTATAGATTCACATGTAGACAGACTCCCATTATGGCTGTAAATGAATTAATCAATCAGTTAGTTTCACGATTAAAGCTGTGCAGCCTTTGAGTTTTTTAAGATTTAAGTTATGAAAATTAATAATACAATATTGCGAATATGAGCCAAATTTGCACTGTCTGCAAACTATTTAGAATTTTGACCCCTGAAGGGGAGAAATTCAAACGATCAGACACCATGACCTACATTTGGTAGTGACATCATCAATCACATGGGAGCTTCCCCGAGAAAGATGCCGGGAGGAACACGCCGGGTGCCAACTGGAGTAAAGACAGGCAGCGTGACATCAACCAAGATGATGGAAAACACTCCGTAACAGCTTATTTCTGTATAAATCTAATATGTTTCTCATATGTTTTGTAAAAGTTAGCAAGAAATGAACACTTCTAAATCTAAAAACCACTGTTTTTGTAGTGGACGATGGCGTCAGAAGGAAAAGACGATATTCGCCATGGATCCAAGGATTTTTTTTTTAACTTTAGCAACATACTTAAATAGAAATAAATCTTTAGTTGGTTAGTAAAGATTAAGCATTTAGATAGAAATTCAGTTAAATGTTTAGCTAAACAGTTGGTTCTGCCTTTGCTTACATTAATACTAGGGAAATATTAAGTTAAATGATTTGTTTAGTCCATGAATTTTCTAAATCTGCTTATTCTAGTTAAGGGTGACCAGGGGCTGGAGCCTGTCCTAGTGGCTTTTAGACAAGAGGTGTGGTACACCTGTACCATGTTGCAGGGACGAGACAGACACTCTCGTCCACGGTAAATTTAGAGCCACCAACTCTCTGAACGTGCATGTCTTTGGAAGTGGGAGGAAGCCAGAGCACCCAGAGGGAACCCACGTGAACACTGGGGAACATGCAAACTCCACACAGAAAGGACCAGGTCTAAGCCCTTCTGGCTGAGAGACAACCGTGGCCACCGTCCAACCCTGTTTTGTTAAATATTCAGCTGAATATTTAATAAAATCTTTACGGAAAATGTAACCTTTATGGAAATATTTAGCAATTTGGGGTTTATTCTGTAGTCCAGTTGCATAGAGGGTGAAACAGCAGGGGGCAGGGAAAGGAGCAGACTGAACTCCTCCAGGTAGGTGCAGATGCTGTTTTACCACATTGCAAGCAGTCTTTGCTTCCATCTGGGAGATGAGCATCGTCCCAACAAAGTGGAAGAAAGTGCTTCTTCCTCATATGTAAAGAAAAAGGTCATTGTCTGGATTGCAATGACCACAGAGGTATTACACTGCTCTTTGGTACTCACGGGGTACTCACAAGGGTCATTTTCAATAGCATTCGGTTTTCACGGCCACTGAAAAGTTGCATAACACGACCCCTTTAATGTGACTAGTTTCACTCATGGTTGCCACTGCAGAGCCAAGATGACCCTTCCTTTCGTCCTCTTGCACTCTCCATTCTTAAAGGCTGGATGTCATTTTTTTATAACGAGGTAGAAAGAGAGCGAGAGAGTGAAACAGTTTTCAGGCGGTGGTGGTGTGAGAAAGGGCGTATGGCACCCATTATCTTGTTTATTAAAAGCAAGTTTCTTTCCTTCCCTCCCTGCTCCCCATGCAGCCGACCGCAGATATTTCCAAAGGCCTCGTTCTGCTGTTCGGTGCCTACTTCACAGGCTGCTGCGAGGGTCACGCACGTTTCAACCGGAGAGTGCCCATGGCCTGTTTCGCCTCATGACCAAACAGAGAAAAAGAGAAAAATCAAGGATTCACATCAGCTGCCTGTGATCATTTGTAAGCGGGAATCCTTTTTTGTGCACAGTTGAGCGCGTGTACGTGCATTTATTGTTGGAGGGTGGCTTCATGTCTAATATTTCTAAATAAAATGTTTGACCACAGACCACCTTTAAAAAATACACAATGTGCAATCAAGTTGTATATAATCAGATTTCTACATTATTTTTATGTCCCCACTCAACCAAATTCGGAGTCGTATTGTTTTCACCCCCCTGGGCGTCCGTCTGTACGAGTGTGCGTCTCTAAAACTTTTTGTTTCTCCTCAATATACAAAGAACATCTTGTCTGACTGGACCCATTTCTTGGTGGTGTACTGGGTGAGGCTAGACGGACTTTCCTTTTAAGAATGGCCACTGTACGGAATCCAATATGGCTGCTAAGGACGCTATATTGATTTTTGTTATCGGGCAATAATTGATGAACACCTTGTCTGATTGAAAGCATTTCTTGGTGGCATATTGGGGGAGGCTAGAGGGAGGTTCCTTCCAAAAATGGGCATTGCATGGAATCCATTATGGCTACTATGGATGCCATATTGACTTTTGTTTTCGGGCAGTAACTGAAGAACACCTTGTCTGATTGAAAGCATTTCTTGGTGGCATACTGGGGGAGGCTCAAGGAAGGTTCCTTCCAAAAATGGGCATTGCATGGAATCCAATATGGCTACTATTGATGCCATATTGATTTTGTTATCGGGCAATAATTGATGAACACTTTGTCTAATTGGAAGCATTTCTTGGTGGCGTATTGGGGGAGGCAAGAGGGAGGTTCCTTCCAAAAATGGAATCCAATATGGCTGCTATGGATGCCATATTGATTTTTGTTTTTTACAGGCAGTAACTGAAGAACACCTTGTCTGATTTAAACCATTTCTTGGTGGCGTATTGGCTGATTTTTAGTGGGAGGTTCCATCAAAAATGGGCATTGCATGGAATCCAATATGGCTATTATTGATGCCATATTGATTTTTGTTTTTGGGCAGTAACTGAAAAACACCTTGTCTGATTGAAACCATTTCTTGCTGGCGTATTGGATGAGGCTAGTGGGAGGTTCCTTCCAAAAATGGGCATTGCATGGAATCCAATATGGCTGCTATGGATGCCATATTGATTTTTGTTATCAGACAGTAACTGATGAACACTTTGTCTAATTGGAAGCATTTCTTTGTGGCAGATTGAGGGAGGCTAGAGGGAGGTTCATTCCAAAAAATGGGCTTTGCATGGAATCCAATATGGCTGCTATGGATGCCATATTGATTTTTGTTTTCGGGCGATAACTGATGAACACCTCGTCCGACTGAAATCATTTCTTGGTGGAGTATTGGGGGAGGCTACATGAAGCTTCCCTATGAAAATTGATGTTTGTCCTTTGTCCAGCATGGTCACTACAGACACCATCTTGATTTTTAATTTCTGTACAGTCACTAAAGCACACCTCCTCTGACTGAAACCATTTGTTGATGGTGTATTGGGGGACACTACAGGGAGTAAACTTTGGAAAATGGAGAACAATACACCACATACCAATAAAGCAGCATTCTTTTGCTATAAAAAATAAACCATATACCCTATTTAAAGCACCAGCCTTTTGCTAGAGATCATTTCCGGATTTATATCCAATGCTTTGCGTTGCTCTTGTGTTCTTATGTGATCATCAGTAACTGCCTTTGTGCTGGTTAGAGAGATTTTTGAAAGATGATTATGTTTGAGGTTACAGAATCGACACAAACAACTTCAAGTACAAAAGTCTCTGCCATTGGTTACAGATTTGTGGTTGCCGTGGTTTCTTGTCTGTCACACTGCACCATCCAGGCAATAAGAGAGAGAGAAGCATTTCTTCATGTGGTGAATTTTTTTTTTTTTCATGACCTACTGTGATTGGCACAACTATCAGACAAGTGACATGCAGTGAGTGACTTACGTAAGCCCCGTTTTCACTCATGAACATGCATCCCAGAAGATCACGGTCTACAACCACGAGAAGCCCGTCTGTGAAGGTCACCCGTTCGTTGCCCACAGATGTGAGCCACAAGACTTGTAGCATGTGACATGGGCAAAAACAAGCATAGCGTGATGGTTGTATAACTTTAGCACAACCTTGGCACTTCCAGAAAACCTCCCCGTGATGCTGTGATCTTTGCACACTCATTGGACACCGTGATTCCACCACTTGGAAATCTGAAGTAGGAATCAGTATGTTTGGGTTTGCAGTTGTGCTGGATCTCGAAGGCTGAGGACCCAAAGAGATTGAGAGATGCCACGCCTGAGAGGGGCGGAGCTAAAACCTATAACTTCAGTCTGAGAAGGACCTGCTAAAGTGGTCACTTATAGACTTAAATGAATATTAGAATGCTGCCATATTATGCAGTTATGTCTTTTTCTTTCAGAGGATGAAAACGAGTTGACAAAACATGCAAGAACAGTTTGTCTCATTAAAATCGATGTACACAGAAAAATGGTGTTTTTAACCCTAACTGAGGACCCCTGTGGAAAATCTTCCTGCAGGTTTCAGGCATTGTGGACTCCTTGTTTCCAGCATAATTCATTGATTTATCATAGAGTTAATTTCTTATCCAAATGTCTTGTGCAATAACTAACCCCCCCCACATTGCCCAGTTCTTTATTTTTCCATACAGTAACAAGATGCCACATGTTACCCACAAGATACTGAATGCTACTACTGTGTTGGCTGTAAAACATCTGAAGGATTTCTGTATCTCTTTCCATCTTGTGTTCAAACTAATCGGACTCACGCTTGAGTATTAACAGCTAAAATCCACCCAATCATCCATATCCATATGTTTCTCATTGGCAGTGATGGTTTCCCTATATGAATGGTGCACATGAATGAGTTAATCCAGAGCCGAGAAACACTGGAGACACCACTTCTGTGCATGCAGACGATGTGTCGACAGTGGATGGACAATTCTCCAGGCACTTTTAATGTGTTGTGGGTAAGTCTGCTGGAGAAGTGGTAACAATGTTAAATTCAGCACTTATTTCTGTAGGAAAACAGAGTCAGAAAGGCTATGCTTAATCTATTCCACACACATTCTAGACTTTATTTCATTATATATATCTGTATACACACACTGGGGGTAAAGGCTTACACACAGGTGCTGTGAGTGCTGCTGGACTGTGGCCAGAAGCTCTGATTTTTTTTTTTTTTTCTCACAGTGAGGTCAGGCAGTCCTCAGGGGTGTGTTCTGGCTCCTACACGTTTCAATACCTACATGGAGTGGGTGTTGAGACAGGTTGGAGTAACCTGCTGCGTAGGTGCCTTTGTGGACAAGGAAGGGTTTATCGATCTTTGTTTTTGTAGAATCTGTGGAAACCCTAATTTTAGTCTTGGAGAAGATAAGCAATGCAATAAGTGATGTTTGTGGTTGTCCTGCATCAAAATGAAGATCCAGGAATATGTTGATATTCATGTCCTTGACCTATGATATCAGGAGATGCCTGGGAACAGCTTGGGAAGTCATGAGCTTGCTGGGCAGAGTGGTTTGGTGGTGCAGATATTTTTGCAGGAGAATAAATGTCCAAGTTTTTAGAGTACTGGTGCTTTTTGTCTTACTGTATGGTTGTGACACTTGGACGCTAACCAGTGTTAAAAGACCATGACTTTGGTACTCCTTTCCTTTGGGGGATCCTTGGGTATTGCTGGAATGCCTTTGTGTCACATTACTTGGGAGACTCATATGAGGAGTAACACTTGCATTGTGAGGGATCATCATCTATGACATTTTGGCTGTTTTGGCAGGCAGGTAGGTATCTCAGTGTTGATGGCTTAACACAACTGAGCAAGGTCAAGCGAACACCAATGTTTGACCTGAATATGGTCTGCCTGGGTGGTTACCATCCAAGACCCAAGGCGGTTTGGTAATTTCATGGAAGCTTCACGGAGTACCATTGTATGCTCCCAGACTTGACCCTCATTACATGCTGTCTTGCAAGACAACAGCAGTCATTGTTTTTGAGATGCCATGATAACCTTAAGGTGGGTTGGAGAAGAGACATGAACACCACACTGTATTTATTGCACCTCATTGCTAACTCTGCCTGGATTCTTGAGCCAGCTTCTTTCACAGTAACAAAACAAGACTTTAGACCTACAACTGCCATATTTATAGAAATGGAAATTATGTTTTGTCAACACCTCTGTGAACTACTACATCTGATGAAGCAATGAAGAAATGAACCATATTAACATTTGACTTTTTTTGCAAAGAACAGAAAGTGATTCATCAGCATAAAATGCTGAGAATTCATGCAAAGATGCAATTTTGTGTGATTTGTAAGGATCTTTCATACATGTTAGGCAAGCACAAACGCACACTGGCGCACATGCATTTGCGCAATGTCACTATCTAATGCATCTACATCAGGAAAACAGACTTTATTTAATTTGCACCGAGCAAATCTTCAAAGCTGTTCATTTCATCAGGGCCAATTATAGCGCTGGAGGTTATCTCCACATGATAGACCATCGACTCTGTTATGAATCAAGTTTGCACAATAGCCTTATAGTACAGCTAGAAACTGGGTGGTCCAACTGTTTGACAGTGCCCAGCGTCATCGAGGACCCGCTGCAGCCTCAAGTCCGACGGTCTGCACCGGATGTTTCTCAAGGACACACAGATCAGAATTAGGAGTGGAAACGTAATACTGATAACAGATCAGCGCCAGGAAAAACAAAAGCGATATTCGTTGAGGTATGAATAAGTGATGGCCTCCGTAGGGTGCAGGGGTCTGGCTTGTTGGATCCCGTTTGTCCTGCATCATGATCCCTTGTAATTGGCCGTCATTACACCCTGCATTACCCTATCGGGGCACGGTCAGGGGGGGAAACAGACCATGGTGGCGGATGGTACGCTTTGGTAAGTCTGAATTACACAACTCCGGGGCCATGACTAATATTGTTGCAGTCGATAACTGCTAATGTAAGCAATGGAACAGATGCCCGTGCTGAAATAACAACAAATATAGTCCAGTTAACCTTCTCGCTAGGATGCCTTTGACCAGTCAGAGAGGCGCAGGCTCGGTCAAGCGCAAATGATGGCGCTCATTCAGCAGTGATTGTGTTTCACTCTGTTGTGTTAAGTGTTTATTAGTTTTGTTGGAGGGGGTTTGTATGTGTAAAGCGGACGTGTACATTTTTTGTGCCCATTGTTCCGTGTGGTCAATTAGTGTGATTTAATTACGGCTTGTGTTTATGAAACCCTCCGCCCCCGACATTTAAAGCTGAAAGGCAATCTTTTACGGTAATAATCGATGCTCGTGTTTATACAAGTAAAAACACGAGCACGGAATACTCAAGACCCGCCATAATGGTAAGATAAAGACCAATCAGCAAAGATTATTTCCATCTTTTTTTTTTTGGGCGGTGGTGGTGAGTCACAAGTTTGTTTGTTTCTGTTTGGAGAGTCCGCTTGTGTTAATTGCGCTCTCCTCTGTTTGAGAGAAATGAGTCAAAATTGTTTTTCAGCACAATGACAAACACGCCAACAGAACACAAGCATCAGACGCCCCCCACTGCACGCCCCCCAAACTCTCTTCTCACCTCCCCGCCACTCGTGCACTGAGCGAAATTAAACATCTGTCTTTTCTCTCCTCTACTTTTACAAAACTTGGCATCTTTGAGTAATTTTTCTTCATCGTGGTAAGCCCTGGGATTCCCTTCCCGCCAGCCGACATCAATTTATTTTTTGAATACTTCGCTGAAACGAGCTGCCTGGGACAGTCGGCCAAGTCCAAACCACTGCGGGACGAGTCTCGCTCGTCTTCAGACCTGGTGGATGACACTGTAACCCTGACCCATGTGCTGAACTGCTTGATGGCTTGATTGAAGTGCACCACACTTGAGAACATCAGCGCCTTGCATCAATTGAAATAATAAGCTGACCCGGAGAGCTGCTCGCCTTTGAGCTGCAGCCAAGCCATCTGAATCCACTCTGCCCAAATGAGGGCTTATTTTTCAAAGCATCTCCCTCATGTGCGCCGGCCGACCCTGCACCCGTGTTCTCTGCGTGCGACTTAGCGAGTGAAAGGGGCGGCGGAGGTCATATTGGAAAGGAGCAGATCACGTTCGGTGAGTCACATGTTCCTGGACGGTTTGTCAAAATCAGCATTTTTGCTTTTCGAATGGTTTTTCTGTCGTTTTGTTTACTCGTAACCTTTAACCAACATTAAAACACTACTTTTATGAGGTTTTCAATGAGGAACATCCCGCCGAGCTGCTCAGCAGGTAGCTCGGAGAATTAGGAGTTGGGCTGCCAATATGTAGACCTGGTTCCTGGTCACTATAGTGGTACAACAATTAACACATACGAATCGAAAATCAATTTTAAAATGAAAAATAGAACCCAAATATACAGAACCCTGATTACATCTGAATGAGCTGCGAACTAGTCAGTAGTAGGCGGTAGGTGTTAGAATGGATAAATGTACCCATTTAAACTTTACGATCAGGTCACAATTTAATACTTTCATACCGATTAACAACAGAAAAGTTATGCTATGCTAACAATAGCTGACTTCTTCTGGGCTTCTTCTACGCTGCTCTTTCTGCTGCTGTTTTCTGTGCTGCCCCCCAGTGGCATACAAACAGCAGCACAGGCAGCAGAGTAGTAAAAAACCCCTGAAAGTCACTGCTTTTTTACTATGCAGTATGAATTTGACAGTAACCAATGCCACTTTGTGTTTATTCTGATTTATCATGAATGTTAGCATTAAACAATTGTGTGGGATTGCATCAAATAGAACTGAATCATTCTGCAATAATAATGTCTTCATATGTATCGTTTTACTAGGGAGACGACTCTACCCCTACTTGTGTCCTTGGACAAGACATTCAGTCAATTTTTTATCCTCGCTTACTCCAATTAAGAATCACGCAGGGGGGAGCGCTATCCCAGCAGTCTTCGGGTGAGAGGCGGGGTCCACCCTGGACACTTGTCTGTCACAGGGGAAAGACACTTCATCTGCATTTTCTCTACATCATTTGCACTCTAGCAATGACATAACGTCAACGGACTACATGTAAAGTGTTTTTCCCCAAAGTGCTTTATACTGATGATTCACAGTCACACCAGTGTCAGAGTGCTGCCATGCAAGGAGCTCAACTGCACACCAAGAGAAGTTTAGGGATTAAGGATCTCACCAAAGGGACTGTAGGGATTTTTTCCTCATCTGACGGGACGTTTGATCAAAGAACCTCGCGGTTGTAGCACTTTAACCACTAGACCATCACATCCTCAAAGATTTCAATAAACATTATCATTGTTTTAAATCAAGTTGTTTCAGTCTGATAAGAGTCATTTCTACTGTCAGAGTTGATTTAACACTGTTTGGAGTGGGACAAAATGTAGTAGACCCTGTTTTACTGTGCACTCGTGGTGCGCTCCTGTTTGTGTAAGATAGGGCCCGCCAGCGCTCCCATCGATAACGATGATTAAAAGACTTAACCACTTTCAGACCCTGAAGGTTTATTCTTATTTAAAACCAAACCACATTTCCAAATCTCATCTCCTTTGCCATCCTCCTCATTTTCTCTTCACCATTAGGTTTGTCCACTTGTTGGGTGTTGCTGAGTCCAGTCCAGGTCCTGATCATCGGGAGACAGTCGCCGGTCCTCTTTTTTTTTTTTTTTGTGGAGGTGCATTTCCAACTTGGGACATCTGCAGCTGATCTTCAGGGTAAGTCTTCACATCTTATGTTGTATTTCTGCAGCTGATATTATGTTTCTCTATGAACACCCATCTGTGGGTGGAGTTCCACTCATCCTGTGACAGTCCTGTGTTGTGGGAAATGTAAACCCCACTGAGACACTCTCTGATTTCTGCCTGGATCAATGAAATTGAAATATATGTCCGGCTGAAACCGAATGCAGACAGAGGGAACATTATTAGCATTAAAAAAAAACTCTATCTGGAAATTACATTTGCAGCCACAATCACAGCAGCGATGGTGAACCAGGAGATTGGCAGTAAACGCGCCTAAATGCAGTGGAGTGTCGTGCTGCGGTGGTCCTCTGTAAGGCGATATGATGAGGAGGTGGCGGTAGGCATCCGTGAGGTAACCACAAAAAATAAACAATTCTCCACAAGCATGAAAACAAAATTTGATGCCATAAAAAGAAATTTGATTTTTCTTCTCCATGAGCTGCTACTACGACGAAACAACTCACAAAAATTGACTTTAATCTCAATGCGACAAACATGCTGACGTGCAGATTCCAGCAGTATGATGCATTAAAGGAGGCACAGATTTAAAATTAAAGAAAGCAGAACTCAAATTGATTTGCCTTTTTTTTTAATTTAATTATTGGTCTTTGAATCATGTTCTTTCATTTCTTTAGCTTTGCAAGATTGGCGATCCTTTTATCTCACTCACCCTTTAATATTCTTGCCTTATGACGTCACACTCAAAAATTTCAAACATCGACTTGAATTAAACTTAATTTGTCAGCAGGTTCCTTAAAGTTGTCTTACGTTTGTTTAAAAATAATACGTTCACCTCACTAATTGTATATATTTGAACACAAAAACTTAATATGGTTAAAATTGTCTTATAGATTCCCTCCCCCACCCCACCCAAGTGCCCTTATAGTTAACAATGTAATGTTTAACTGTTACAAACAAATCACAAATTGTTTTTAAGATCCAAAGTGTGACAAAATGCAAAGCTGAAGGATTGGCATGTTTGCCGATGTATTTATCTCATCTGTTAACATTCTCACCTTATGACATCATAAAGGTATGATCTTTTTGGATCAGTGAAACATTTGAGCAATTTTTGTGATAATATCAATAAACCTGAAATATTTTCTTTTAACTCACTGATTTCTTTATTTTTGTAAGACTGGTTTGCTTTTGATTTCATTCAATATTCTCACTTGATAGCGTACGTGCTTCAAACTGTTGGTGATATTTAAGGTCATGAGCACTTTTGCTACCCTTGTAGTTAGCAATACAATGTTGAATTGTGCTACAAAATAAATCACAAAGGGGTTTTAATACCCCAAATCTGAAAAAATGTGAAAATAAGAGCTGCATGATTGTAGATCCCTTTATCGCATCCTTTATCCTTCTCACCTTATGACATCATAAAGATAAGATGTTTTTGGGTCGAGGAAACAACTGAATATATTTTAGTGATGATCTGGATTAACCTGAAATGTTTCTTTTAATTTGCTGATTTCTTTATATTTGCAAGACTGGGTTTCCTTTGATTTCATTCAATATTCTCATATTATAGGGTATATAAATCAAATTTTTGTCAGTTAGTGGTCATAATTAAAGTTGGCTAATATTATGTGCTCTTTTAGTGCACTTCTAGTTAACAATACGATGTTTAACTGTGCTACAGAGAAATCACAAAGCAGTTTTAACGCCTCAAATGTGACAAAATGATTGTGTTACTTCATCGTTCAACATTCTCCCCTTATGACATCAAGACATTGTGTTTCTTTGATTAGGGAAGCTTTTGAGTAAATTTTGCTGATGATTAATGTTGAGAAATTAAGATAGCAACTAAGGTAGACTAATATTATGTGTTCTTTTAGTAGTTTATAGTTAACAATAGAAGGTTGATCTGTGCTATAAATAAGTGAGAAAATGTGAAAAAAAAAGTTCTCTTCCTCATCTTTTTTTACATATTGTGCTGCAGAGTTTCTCAACATGGTTTCCATTTTCTATAATTCCATGTGGCTCAGTGAGACGTCTCGGGCTCAGACTTCTCTAATAACGCTCACTAACCAGTCCGTCCCGCCGTTTCATTCCCACTGTCAGTTTGTTCTTTGCATTTTGACAAGTCTTTACAATAACTGACGTGTGTTTGAATTCCAAAGGCCAAGTGGATACTCTTCTTTTTCCACACTCATCTATCATTAGGTTTTTTTTCCCCCCCAGTTGTCTGCTGATTAGGCTCGTCGGTAGGCCGTCATCACTCCATAGGCTGAATTAGCTCCGCCCACAGTAGCCAGTCAGCATAGTAGGTGAATAAATCTGTTGCGAGTCGTGTAATAAGAGTTGGAGGAATAGTGCACGCGTGTCAATCAGTGGTCAAGAGAAGAAAGAAGCGCCGGAGAAGAAGAAGAAGAAGAAAGACGTGACGGTACGATCTGCTCCCTCAGCACAGCTCCTCAGATGTGGTCTGGCACCTCGTTCACAAAGCCAACCAGATCCACACGTTGCCTTCATATATCTGTGGAAAGACGAGATTTGCGGGTGGGGGGTGTCTCCGGGAAGGAGAAAAGACGAAAAGGAAGAGCGAGTCTTTTGTGTTTACTCACACGGAGTCGCTGCCAGAAACTTTAGACCACATAAGCCATTCACTTTTGTCGTCTTTGCTGACCCAGTCCCATGTAAAAGATTGATGAGGGAGATGATGAAGTAAAATAAACCAATCTCACAGTCACTCACGGAGACGAGCCAGCCGACAGTCAGACCCTCTTCACTGAGCAAAACCAGGCCCAGATTCGACTGTCAGCTCTTCAGACTTTTTTTTTTTCTCCTCAGCAGCAGCCTGCTGCCCTCTTTTGTCAACGTTAACGGCTGCACTCCGCGGCCATCTTCATCACAGCAACACAACAGTCAGCTTTTTCCTTTTGCCTTCTGCGACTTTTAGACGTTGCACAAATGAAAGCCACCTCAGCCCGCAAAGGTGACAATCTTTAACTCCTTCTTGTAATGCTGCTTTCACACGCTGCCGACAGGGAAACTGGACAGTCTTTCCTTTTCAAGGAGAGAAAATTTGAATAGTGTTGATTTGCGTGGCACTCATGTCTGAAGTGATCTCAATCTAATTTTTGCAAAATCAGACTTTTTTAAATCTGGAGAGTCATCATATATGTTTGTACGGTTGCGTCCACATTAGCAGCTGAAGTAAGCTGATTCTTTTTTTTTTTTTTTTGGATGACATGAAAAAAAAAATTGAATTCCTTACTTATTTTAAAGTGTAAAATCCATAATTTTCTACATTCTAAGTAAGAAATTTGATTTTTTTTTTAAGTCAAATGTTTGACACTCCCCTTTAAAATAAGTTTGTAAATTTCAACTTTTTTATCTTATTTTCTACATTCATGGTTGCTTAGCCAGAGCACTTCTGTCAGTAATTTTTCTGAATTATGTTTCTTCCGCTCTTCAAAAATGTTAAGGGAGTTTTTTTCTGACCACTGCCACCATTGTGCTTGCTCATGGCGTTGGTAAGGTTGAGACCTTGCTCTGGTTTAGCACTTTGAGTTTATTGTTAGATAATTTGGGGCTGTATAAATATATTGAATAAATTATTTATTTATTACTTTCTCTGTGACTTTTTTTTTTTTTTTACTATTGTGCAAAAAAAATTATTCAGCTTACTTCGGCTGCTAATGTGAACATAACCTTCAAAATATGAATGGCAACAGAATTTATTTTCTACATTATGAATAATCATTTTGATAAAACTAAGTAAACTTTATGATACTGTAAGTCTTTATTTAATGTTTTAAACATCAAAACTTTTGGAAATCCAAATTTCAACTTTGTAACTTATAATTGTGACTCATCAATCTAAATTTCCACTTAATATATCGTTATAACTTAAAAATTTAATTTTTTTTTAATCTAGGACTTAAAAACTTAAAATGTAATCTTTACAATTTCAGAAAGAAATTCAAGGGATTGCAACTGGTAATGTGAACATTGTCGAAATGGTCCAAATTGGATCAAAGAAAATCTTGTTTGGTGTCTCTAAAGAACATAAATAAATCAGATTTTGGGCACCTCAGTTTGAAATGTGAACAGTGATCAAATAAATGTTATGTACCTGGTTTTTTGTTTCAAAAAGGAGCAACAATTTTCAGAGCATTCCAAGAAGGAACACTGGAATGGAACCAAAGGTAATTTTTAAAACTAATTTTAATGGCCACATTAGCCACAATTTTGCCAAGATGTCTGAAAGCCACATATTAAAGTTGTAGCTAGAAATGCTGCATAGATATCGGGGTGACACAACAGAACAATATCTTTAAATAAGCAGGAGTTTTTTTTTTCTTTTTTTTCTGTGCCTATAGCTTTAAATGTAAAGGATCTGCTTTTAACCACGCCCCCTCAATGTGAGGGGTTTGAGTAGTGAAGTTCTCCCACACACTGTGTGAATGTGTGATACACCCAAACAGCCGGTCTGACCAATCTAGAGCACAGATATGGACATCCGTGACATATGTCCCAGACGTCTAAAACGAGCTGTTTCAAGCCAGATGTTTTCTTATACCAAAGGTGAAATGTCAATAATATTTATCTATGGATATTAAGAAGTGGTGGATTTGAGGTTTGATTCCTTATCAGGCAGGAAAACCACTCAGTTGTCCTTGAGCAATGTACATAATTCTTGAGCTGCTTGTAGTGTGCATTTGCAGGCCATCTGTGTGGATGTGAGGCATCATTGTAAAGTGTTCTGAGCTTCTGCAGTAGATTTAAAAAAAAAAGCACTTTATCAATGCTGCCCGTTCAGTGGATATAAACTGATTTTGCACAATACAAACCCTTTAAATGAGTGTATTAAAAAAAAACAGATCCAGAGCTTTGCTGTTTTAATTTAATGCTGTGCAAAATGCATCTTTTAAGTCACTGCCTGTCAGAATGGGTGATTTTTTTTTTTTTTTTTTTTTTTTAAACTGGCAACGCAACTGTGTTACATAAAAAAAAATTAATGTAACAGTTTACTTGTAAAACTGCATCACTTTTCCCCTTTTCACTGTGTAAGCACACAGAACAGCGGCTTTTATGAATCCGTGAAAAGATGTCTTGTTTTAACGAGCGAAGAATTTCATTCCTATCGTAATTGGTAAGTGCCCAAATCATTAAGCCCTAATGCGGGGCATTTCCTTTGGAGGTAGCTTCCATTTAAGAGACAAGTGTCTAATTGGTGAGCTGTTGAAAAGCAGAACTCCCTCCCCAGAGATCGCTGCTGAAATCATATAGAGGATAATTCCCTTTCAATTAAATGCTACAGAATTCTAGGTTTGATTTAATTGAATGCATTTATTCAAATTGTGGTGTGGAGGGGAGAGTGCCATGATTCCATTAAGGGTGGTGTAATATCATGAGGCCAGTGAAAATAGAGCAATATCAGAAATAGATTGGCTTGAAAAACACAAGTAGTCACAGTCTATAGCGACCTGCGTGGATGCAGATTCAGGAAACTGTGTGTTCAGTGCAGGAATTACAGAATAAAGCGAGAATAAAAGCAGCGTGTTGCTGCTGCATTTGAACACTACTGGAATTAACTTGTTGGCCAGTATCAAACAGTAACTATCTGTGCATGCAGGGAAACGGCAAACAGGAGCAATAATCCGAAAGTAAAACATTTAGCATTGAACGGATTACAAATGCAAGACAAAAAGATATATTTTACTTTCTGAGCATCGCGTCCACATGGTTCCAAATGCTGCAGAATGAATTCTACTCTCCTGTCATGGCGTCTTGTGCAGGTCGCACTTTTCAATTTTGGTGACGAACAGAAGATTTTTGCATAAAGATGGAGGGACGTTCCTCTGGCCAGCGTTCTGAAAATGCAGGTCTGCTAAATGTGAAAAAGAAGTCAGGAGGTCTGTCAAAGGGTCCAACAAGTGGTTTTAAGTGGTGCCAGGTGTCAATCCGTTATAGTGTAAACTCTGACGGGCTCTTTTAGGAGTGGCCCATCGTTCCACCTAGTGGCAAATAGTGGAACTACAGCACGCTTAAATAATTTTAAATGTGGCGGCTCCGACGATGAGTGACGATGACAACAGCGCATGTCGGGACAGACTTGGAACAAAATTGTTAAGTTCTAAAAGTAACAGGTAAAGACTCTTAATCTCTTCATCTTTGCTCTGATGCTGCTCCTGCCCCCCTCCCCGACCTCATCTACCCCCCCAACCCCCCACCGTGCTCCCTGGCAGGTGTCACGCCCACACCGTGGCCTCTGGGCTGCAGTAGCAGTGCATAGCAGTGAGATAAAGGCTGTATGGAGACAAGCGCACATCCTGTATGAGGTTAGGGCTCCACCAACGCACCAATGCGCTGCTGCAGTGTGTGTGTGTGTGTGTGTGTGTGTACCTGACCACAACTCCTTCCCGTCTTCCACGCCAATGAGGACAGAGCCTGCGGTCGCCAGATGCAGGTGTGTGTGTGTGTGTGTGTGTGTGTGTGTGTGTGTGTGTGTGTGTGTGTGTGTGTGTGTGTGTGTGTGTGTGTGTGTGTGTGTGTGTGTGTGTGTGTGTGTGTGTTTGTGTGGGGTGACACAAAGCAACCTGAGAAAGCGAGTCGCGCTCTGATCTCATGGTCGTTTTGATAAGTCTGGTGAGTAAACGAGGTCGGAAGAGGTGAGGCGGCCATGCCATTCGTTACGTTGGTGGTCTGCAGATGTTGTGATCTCGCCAGCTCATTCATCAGCTTTCAACTCGCCTCGGTGAAGCTCGTCTGCGGTTTGAGATGCCGCCGTTCACTATGGAGGTTCCTCTGTTAAAGTATCTTCCCTGACCTCCCCCGCACTGGCAAGGGAGGCCTGTGAACCTCGTCGATAGATTGAAATACAAATCAATGTCGCAGTCCGATTTCTCTCTCTTTTTTTTTTTTTTTTTTTGTGCGTGCATGCTCAGTTATTTACAGTTTGGTGACACATCAGCAACTGCAGCGCCCTCTAATGGCTGCATGCATGCACAGTGTGCAAATGAAAGCAAGACTCCCGCCAAGATAGATATGGAGAGGAAGATCATATTGGCTGGATTTTGGATTTTCTGCACCATGCTGCAAATCATTCAGCTTTTAAAAACCTCCTAATGCGTGTGCATCAACGTCGGCATTGACGTGTGCACGCAGGCTGAACTTTGACGGGGAAAAAAAAATCCCAAATTTAGTTCCTCTTTGGTGATCCATCCATGACTGCAGTGCCCTCTAATGGCTGCATGTGTGCACACGTTGTGAGCAAGTCATAGCAAGACTCCCACGATGCTCAATAGATATGGCAAAGGAAGCTCATATGTTCTCAATATGGGCTGTATTTTTAGATTCCAGGATCAAGCTGCAAAAAAAAAAAAAACACAAAACAGGTCTCCTAATGCGTGCATCATCACCGGCACAGACGTGCGTGCGCACAAAAGAAACCTGTGTTTGCAAGCTTTGTGTGAACTTATGAATTTATGTATATGTACACGTGATAACACGTATTCCAATATTCCTGAAGCTGTGATATTGCTCCAAGCGGTACAAGTTGGCCCCGTGCACGACGTGCACACATGCACGAGCGCTCACACCGGATATCATCTGCAGGCCATGCCATGAAAGCGGCTCCCTGACTGGATCGCTCCCGCTAAACCCGACACCACTCCCCGTAATAAGCCGCCTTGCATATCAGCAGCACTTCGGAAAAAGACGCAACTGCTCAACTGAGGGGAAGGAGGCGGGGAGGGGACGGATTGGGGGTGGTGGGGGTGGGGGGTAGAAATTGTGAAGACTTCTGTCACTTCATGAAAAATAGCTTCCCCTTTGGACGGAACTTCACAGGCCACAATCAAGCGGTGCCAAGACGCTGCAATCGTGGCAAATCAAGTCAGCATCTATTAATAATATTTCTGGGGCCGCTGCGGTGAGTGCGCGGCGTGTCCTCCCGCTGTCACAGCCCCGTGATGGAGCTCTGCCTTTATCTCAGCCCTGGCACGCTTCTGTCACCATGATAAACAATTCACACACAAATATGAATAAGGATCCTCCCAGTAGGCCCCTGCACACCCTGCCTTTTCCCCTCATTTTCTAGATGGGGGGAATGTAATCTTCCTTCTTGGTCTTTTCTCTATCACTCTCTTTCTCTCCATCTATCTCTTTTTTTCTTCTTCTTCTTCTTTTCCTCCCCCTCCCCTCCTTTTCTCTTTCTTTCCAATCTGTCTTTCAAAGATATGTAAATGACCCCGAGATGGGACCCCAGCGCGTAGGTGGCGTAGCGTGAATGTCAAAGCCCGGGCCTGTGAACCCTGCACAGACACGTGCACGCACCTGCAGATGTGCGCACGCCTGCATGCTCATCATGCGCGCACGCTCATTGGAAAGCAAAAATATGCAAACAAACACACAAACAAACATGAAGGACGGCGTTTTTATGATTGTCAGATGGAGAGGGGACCTCGTCATCAGCTGTCACTTCACTCACATCCAGCTCCGTCTCACAAAAGGTGGAAAAAAAAAAAACACACAATCGATTGAACGGAGAAGTGACAGTGAGTGAAAAGGTGATAATTAATGGATGTGTTTCATTTCAGTGTCGACTCGCCGTGCTGTCACATTGTGTGTCGCGTCTAATGTTAAACTTCTCAAAGGATTATGTCTTTATGTGACTTTATCTCCACTGATGATTTTGTAGCGTTTGACATTTCTTTGTTTGTTTGTCTGTTTGTTTGGGAGAACACCTCAAAAACCTGCCCATCCACATCGATTCTTATGAAATATGATGGAGGCGTGGAGTACAGGATGGGAACAAAACTGTTCATTTTGGCATTGATCCTGATCCGGAGGCAGAACCAGGACATTTCCCCCCCTCTATCAAGTCCCACTGATGGTGACACTATGTTCTTGTCTTATGATATAAGAAGATTTGACATTTGTGCCGTATGGATTCAGGACAGGCACCTGATGTTGCAAAGGAAAGTCATATCTTTACGAGGTCAGGTCGGGAAGGAAACATATAAGCTCTAGGGTCCATTGGCGGTGGTGGTCTACAATTTCCACTGGACAGGACATGAGTTCAACGCAATACACTTCCACACCCAAGGCTGGTATCCATTTACAGCTGTGTGGGCTTTGAACATTTCTGTCAATGCATATTTGACATTTCTTTATGTCTTGTTATTTTTTTATTCATGGTACGGTCTGAGCAGATGGTCACCCCACTGAGTCTGGTCTGCTTGAGGTTTCTTCCTGTAATCAAAAATGCCTAAAGACATTTTTCCTTACCGCTGTTGCCAATGTGCTCAGGAGGTGAGTAAGGTTAGACTTTGCTCTTGAGAAATACCTTGTGCAACTAATGTTTTGATTTGAATTGAACTGGACTGATACAATGCAGATGAAGTGTCTTGTCCAAGGAGACGGAGAGGTAGCATGAGCAGGAATCAAACCTAGGTCTACATATTGGTCCTGATCTCACTGAGGAACCTGCTCTAAAGAAGAGCCTAAACTTGTAAAGGAATCCTTCCCATCTTGTGATGTCGAAGAAGATCCAAACCTTCCTGCCTTAATATGCCATATTAGTAAACCTTATGACATCATAAAGCTCTATAATGTCCACTTCCTGAGTCCGTCTCATTTGATATGATTTTTGCTTTCCAATTTGATTCATTGAATATTTTATGAAAAGCACAAAATGTTTGCTGTTAATGTTCTGACCTCATCACTCCCTACAACATGTGCTGAAAATTACAGACATGGCAACACAATTCTTCGCCCTGGGACACACAGGTGGATTTTTGTGTGGAGATGGCAGACAGACACATGTAGGGCAGCGGATTTTGCAGCCAGCGGATGCAGCAGCTGCAGAGTATGACTGAGCAGGAACCAGGAAGCCCATTTGTTAACATATGGAGATCACATGACAAGGTGCACTTCCTCTGTGCTATATTGACTGGGATTGGGCATGCGAATGGATCAGCAATATTCAACTTGGCTTCCTCCATTTGGTTGCCAAGATTGTTTATAACAAAGCCTGGTTAACTTGGTTTTGTGTTAATTGCAAGGCTCCTCTGGAAGAACTTTTAATTGCTGAGTCATTGTAATCAAGAATTTGGTGAATGCAATCAATTAATCTGATTTTGAATCTATTCATAGAGGTTTTATAGTCCATATTCATAGCCAGCGAATATTAGAGCCAACTTCATTGACTCTGTCATCGGCATTATTGGACTTTCATATGAATTTGTTGGTCAGAGGTCACCAAAAGTGTATCTTGAATTAAGGCCGGTCAACCTTTCCTCACCCAAAAATGTTGAACTCTGCAACCTTATCAAACGCCCAGTCCATGGGTGTCGAGTGTAGGAACAGACTAGGATCTAGACAAGGGGTTGGCATGAAGGGCCAAAATGGTCTACCAATCATTTCAGTAGGCGACTGGCAAAATGATCAGGACATTCAGTAAAACCACCTGCTGAGATCAGTTGCAAAAGAAAAAAAAAATCTGAACTAGATGACCCATGTATAGACTGAACCAAAAGGTTTGAAAAAGTCAATATAGGCTGCAAAGACACCAATATTCACACTGGTATTCAAAGAGTACTTGCAAGGCTAGAATGCACTCATTGGCTGACTTCTTGGATGTGAAGTTAGACTACTCCAGTTGTTGAAGTAAATAACTGGGACTGAATCCTTTTCAGATTAACCCTTGCAAGTACCTTGCCCAAAACAGGTTAAATGTAATACCCCTGTAGATTACATAAGCTAAGAAATCACTCTTTCCTTTCTACAGACAGACAAGAAATAATATTTTCCAGTGCAATGAGAGATACTTGTGAGATGATACTTGTTTCCCAATAGTTATTAGTTAACTCTACATATAGTGACCCAAAAATGAACTTTGCACAATATTTTCTTGAAATGCACCCAACATCGATGAGTGGCTGTAAAGCAGAGGCTTTGTGCGATGGTGTGCGTCGCACAGTTCACAGGTCTGTTTGGTGTCTAATTATCAGTGGCTGCTCCCTGCCAGGACCGGTCCCTCCATGTCCGTGATGTAATTGCGTATTTCCGCAGTGAAACATCCAAAGAGGGCTAAATGAGATTTCACTCAGCAGGACGGAGCCTGTGGTGAGTTTGCTAATGATGAATGTATTGTGAGATTGATTAGTGCCAGTAAGACGTGTGGCGGATACAGACACCAGAGGTGTGCAAGCGTGTGCAGAAGAAAAAAGAGACAACAGGCTTTTGCAAGTGTGTGTCTGTGTGCACGGAGTTAGGGTGCTTATTTGCACATGTGCATGTTTGTGTGCTTGGATGGGCTGTAGCGAGTGTAATTCAGGTAAATGAGGCCTTGTGTGATGTGGGAAAAAAAAAGTGTTATAAAAGAAAAACAACAAACAAGATCTCAAGCGGTTCATGAGTTTATCCAATTACCAAAATAAAAGATCTGATATCAGAGTTTAAAGCTTTTTATGGAGCGATGTCATTTTGTTTCTGCACATATCTTCCAAAGGGAAATAAAAAATAACCATATTAAAAATGTTACTGTCACCTTAATGTCAATTAATGCTTTATTCATTAATGCACGTATAATGTATAGGTATGCATCCTGTAAAATCCAGTCAGTAAACAGGTGGATGTTTACAGTTTAACATAACTCAAAAAGAATAAATGCTTTTATCTTGTGACTCTTCAAATTAAAAGGGCATATAATCAGTTTGAACTGATTCAAGTTTGGTTAACATTGATGCACCAGATTATTCCAAAAAGTAACTTTGTTTTGCTTATGTAAAATATACTTGTCTGCTACATTCTGGACACGGACACCTACTGGACAGGTCTGGAATTGTTGCAGGCAATAACACCGTTGTCACATGCATGATGGAAATCAGGAGCAGGTGTGACAGAAGGTGCATGTAGCTTAAAATGAGCTTTTGCTGTTGTTTTTGTTGTTTTGCATTTCTAAAATTCAAGGGACATCGGCTTCCCTTTGGCCTGCCTGGTCAACACAGACCTCACAGCTGTCTGGCACAAGATTACTATGTCTGCTTCAACTCAGCGACTGGAACCAGCCTTGGCGTGGAGAGCCACAGCGCCACGCGGACAATTCCCCCACTCAGCTTTTAATGGCGGTACACACAGGCAATAATCATAAAAAGCCAGGGTCTCTTTCTGAACAGTAACTGACATTCATCTCTGACAGTAAGCGCAGCCCCGTCGCTGGGCAATTTCCCTTCAACATGCAAAACTGTGGGGACGAAATGTGGGACCTGCCATTCTCCATGCATATTAAAGACACTTGTCATCAAGACATCACCCAGGAGCTATGAGAACAAGAGGTACAGTTCCTCCGAGACAGACTCAGTCACCATCAAAACCATGAAATTAGACCCGCGAAAATATCCTTGTGATGGGAAAAATGCTACACTTTAGTGCATTTTGCATAAAAAAAAGAACCCTGAATCACATGCATGTAAATTGCTCGTGCCACAAAGACAAATTGGTAATTCAGGTTTGGAATGAAAATGACACTAAAGTGCAAGAAGGAAATGATGCAGCATGAAAGGAATAAGGGTTGTTAAAATGTCACATTTGAGATTTCGTGCCTTTAGGAATCGAGATGTATCGTTAGAGGAAATGTGATAAACACAAGCTAAATGCACGAGCAGCAAATGGAGCACCATGCGCGCCATGTTGTCTTTGTGGCCGCGCTCGAAGCGACGCCCACAGCACACGTGCAATCTGATGAATGCACAATTTGTGGTTATGTACTTCCTCTTACTTTTTCTTTTAGTAACGGGTATATTTTCTCTATAATGACAAAGGAACGTGCACCCACACTGCAACATTCAAAGCGGAATGTTAATTTGCGAAGAGCACTGGCAGCTCGTGGGAGCACGTGGTTATGTGCTCGCATTGACAGTCATTTCAAATCTACCTGTTCTGCAGAAAAATAAGTTTTCATTTTGGTCAAACGTGTTAAAGCCACATCATGCAGCCATGGGCGGAGCCAGCTGCAAGGTTGAACAAAATGAACCTTTTGCTTCACAAAACAGTTCACTGTTTTGCAATAATTTTCTCATAAATGTTGTGGTAGGTTATGATGTTGTAACCTAAATTTACTCTATTATGAACTTTAAAATTCTTCAATTTTTGTACATTTATCTCACATGTATTCATAATTTCTTGTAATATGGTGTTTATTTTTCCATTATGATTGGTGACCTCTCCTCATCAACTGCTCCTCTTTGTTGTGGAGTGCCACAGGGTTCTATTCTTGGCCCTATTCTATTTTCATTGTACATGCTGCCGTTGGGGTCAATTATAGCTGAGCACAACTTGCCCTTTCATTATTATGCAGATGATCTGCAAATCTATCTGCCTATGAGGACTAATGGAAACGATAATTTGTCATCATTATTTAATTGTATTCATGATCAAAAGCAGTGCCTATCCCTAATATTCCTTTATCTTAATCATAGTAAAACAAAGAGCATTGTGTTTGGACATTCTGGCATGCCATAACGGTAAATAAAACGTGCTTCACAAAATAGTTAGCTTTAGATAAAAAAATAAATCAAACAATTATGCCATAAAATGCTTTACTGCTCAATAAAAATTCAAAACACTAAGTGAAACTGTTAATGAAACAAGTCACTGCTCCAAAATGCATAAAACACAAATTGAAATTGATTTGGTAAATGACTGTTTCAAAATGTTCAGCATATCAGATGGAATACTTCAGAAAATAAGGTTCAAAATGCATGAAATGGTAAATGAAACTTTTGCTAAACAAAATGGATCATGATTTTGTTTAGAGAAAACAATAAATGTTACTTCAGATAATTTTTAAATGGTTCCAAAATACTCAAATATTGCAAAATCATTTGTTTTAAACTGCTTAAATCACAAAGTAAAACAATTGTTTCAAGATGTTTAAAATGCGATATGAAACTTTTAGCCCCCCCCCCCCCCCCCCCCCCCAAAAAAAAAAAAATCTCTTAGCTTTTTAAACACACCAAACAGTAAATGGAAAAAGTAATTTCAGAAAATGTCACTGTTCCCAAAGGGTCAAAGAACATCAGAAGACTGTTTTAAAGTGCTTAAATCACAAAACAACTGCATCAGGAAATGATTGTTTGAAACATTAAATGAAGCAACATATGAACTATTTGGAAAGGTTTAAACCGTAATAGGAATAGTTACTTCACAAAATGATTCACTGTTTGAAAGACCTCAAAAGACAACATGAAGGAATTGCTTCACAAAAAGATTCACTATTTCAACTGTTTCAGGAAATGATTGGCCTTGAAATGGTTGAAAAACAAAACTTCACACCAGCTTCTGAAACTGATTGCTCCAAATGCTTGAAAAGCTAAATGAAGCCATTGCTGTACAAATGACTTTTGGTTTGATTCATGTTTAAAATGGTAAATGTTATATATATTGCATATGGTATATGTTATATGTTGCAAGAATAAATCACTGTTTCAAAAAGCTGAAAACACAACATGAAAGAATTACTTCATAAAAACAATTTACTGTTTCAAAAGGCTTGAAACACCAAAGAAAGTCTCTTCAGAAAGTGATTTCCTTTGAAATGGTTGAAACACAAAATTAAACGATTGTTTTAAAATGTTTGAACCACTCAAAGGATTTTGCCACTCTGTTCAAAACTTTGAAATAGCAGGTAAAAAATGAAACCTGCTTCAGAAAATGTTCAGTGTCAAAATGCTTGAAACACCCAGTGGACAATAATGGCCCACCACCCCACATCCATCCTAAAATGAACCTCTGGCTCCGCCCCTGCAAGCATCTCTCCACTAAAAACAAGGGCACAGCAGCACAAAACAATGGCCTTTGTAGTCAGTGTTTGATGAAAGCTAGTGGCAGATCGCTTCCCCCCACGTGGGTCCCTCCTCAGTTTGTCCCTGGCTTCCTTGGGCCTAAGACCAGTGCCCTCCAGGATGACAAATGGCCTTAATGAAATTGGACAACTCAGCATACATGCATAAGAGGATGTTAAATATTGATAGTGAAGATCAACGTAGCGGTGCATATTCTACTCTTTAATATTTTAAGTGTCAGACGGCCTATTGTCTATCTATTGTGGGGGTAAATCACTGTCTGCGTCCCCGCAATGGCCGGGCAGCGTTCACTCAGCTACGGATGGAAGCACCCAGAGCAGCACTTTGCATATATGCTCCAAAAAAAAAAAGGCTTGGCGGTGCATCTTTTCATGCATTTTCATTATGATCAAACGGGTTGATGCATTCAAGTACCACACAAACAAATGTAACCCAGGTATTTATTCATAGTTTGAGCACCGACAGTCCTGAAGAAGAGGATGCTTTCAGATTTTATCATAGATGACAAATATAAAGTGTGTCAGCTTCAACATTTTGCATGAAAATTTCAAAACAACTTACTCCAAACCAGCCTGATTAATCATACTACACAGAGACAGAAAACTGAACCGGGATCAGTTAACAGTCTGTGTGTGAGACTGTTAATAATTTTTGAAATACACTAAGTTTGGAGTTTTTGCAACATAAATTTGTCTTTTGACATCTTGCAAAACTGCCTGACAGTGTGTGTTTTAGTTAAAAGTTATGGATGGATTTAAAAATTTGTGGGTACACAAACAGATCTGCTTTTAATTATTTTCTTTAAAGCTACAGTATGTAGGATTTGGTGTCACCTAGTGGTGAGGTTGCAGATTGCATTATGCCATCACCAGTCATGATAGTGTTATTTCACCTCCCTTAACTTCTCTTTTGGACACAACCCTCATTTTTGTGAACTGAAGGCTCTTAAACTTGCAAAGGGGAGCAACCACTGGTTTCTCTTTTTTTCCCCCAGTCTTTCGGCTGCACTGCAAAATGTATGTGCTTTTTGGGCTACTGTATCCACATGGGGGTACAACATAGTGGCTTCCAAAAGAGGTCCGGCACCCGTGTAGATATTAAGGGCACATTCTGCGCTCATGAAAACACATTGATTAGTTGTTGTAGTAAGTAATTTTGAAAGGTAATTATACTCTAAAGAATGGTTATGATTTATATATTCCATTTCATTTCTTCACACTGTAGATTTATGTTCTGGAATAATGCATGATAGATTTTCCCTTTAAGTCCTTCCTTTATGACATCACAGAGGTTTGTGGGTGCACAGTCTGATTTGCCTGTGTAGTTATTATTTTGAGGGCTCTGAGTGTCCCAGTTTAAGGTGGATAAGTCATTTGGCATTTTTCTTAAAGAAGAGGCTGAATGAAATGCACGTGTGCCAACGCGACACTGCACTTAACCGCAGTGGTGGCGCTGCACCTTGAGGGCGCGTAGTTACGCAGCGCACTAGGAAAGGCAAAGATCACATGAATAACCATTATTCAAATCGATTCAAATTAGGGGGCACTCAAAGTAATCGGCTAATATTGTACAAAAAAAAAAATCAATTCCATTCCCATTTGGACACAATTGAATGCGTCTGAAGAGGGCAATTATTAAACACACAGATCAGATCCATAATTGGAGGGAAGCTGGGTGGTGGCAGTGTGTGTGTGTGTGTGTGTGTGTGTGTGTGTGTGTGGTGTGTGTGTGTGTGTGTGTGTGTGTGTGTGTGTGTGTGTGTGTGGGGGGGGGGTTATAGTTGTAAAAGCTAATGCACTTTCACTGAGCCAACAGCGACAGACACTTAGCTCAAGCTAGGTGTTGTAAAGGGGCCAGACGGAGGCGTCTTGGGAGCTGCTGGTGTGTATGTACTCGCGCGTGCACACGCTCGCATGCACACAGTGGGGCACCGGGGGATTTTGACTAGAGGGATCTATTCCCTTATGACCCTTCTCCCCACCTCACACACACATCTTCTACACCCCCTGGAGGCTCGCTTCAGTACGGGTCCCTGACACGCCGGAGGGATGACCCTGGGAATCTCATTTTGCATACAACGAAAGTGTACCTCCACCTCCCCCTCAACAACACCAGAACCTCCACCACCCTAAACCTCACTGCCAGCACCCTCCCACCCCCACCCAAAGCATTTGCATACAGAAGATGGACCAAATAAGGTAATAAATCAGCTGCCTATATTTAAATGGTTGGCAGAGAGATTGAAACCTCTGCATACCTGGAGTAAATTCACCCACCACACACCGTGGAACCAGATACCCATTCTCATCAGCGAACCCATGCACTGCATCCACCGGACACCAGGATATAAATATATATATCTCGCTCCACTGCACTGCCGAGGGACGAACCACCTCAATATATCAATATACATATGCTTATATATCCCAGACGCCTTGGGCAAACTAACTGCCGTGGTTATAAGGCGACGCATTTGTGGCACCCGAAAGTCACAGCTCAACCTGAGAAAGGGGCAAAATTTAAATATTGCACCTAATGCAGGCATTTGGATGAAACCCTGGCCAATCCACTTTGCTTCATCATTAATGAGACTAGCATAATGACAGTAATTTCCTTCTGGAGGGATTATATAGGTTTTCATTTCTCTTACAAATGTAACTGGGCATTTCATTTGTGTTGGTGCAAAAATGTGTTCAAAATCCCCCAAAAACCTCAAATTCCATGTTTGTATATGTGGAAACTCCCCTGCAAGAAGTAATATTAAATGGCTTGTTTTTGGAATATATTTGGAATATGCTGTGTGAGACATGCCCACGTGCTTTGTGGGGTAGAAAAGAAATGTTCAGCCAATGCAATGCACATGACAACAGACAGGGGGCGTGGTGACTAGCATTTACTTAAAGCGGGATGCTGGTATTTTTCAATTTCAACAATTTTTTTAGATACCTTACTGATTGAAAGCTCCGGTCACAAGGCACTAACGAAGGACACTGAAGCCAACAGGAAACAAGAAATCTGGACTTACGTTTACTTTTGTAAACATCATTTAACTGTCTAGTTTTGTTCCTGCAGCTGGCACTTCGTCAGAATTTTCAATCTGTTGACAAATGGGAGCAAATCCCGATGGCAATTTTAATTCATCCGTATTCTGTTTTGCTTTCTGTGTTGACGGTTCCTCATCATTTGTGTAGTTCCCGTAACGTCAGCGTTCCGTCTGATTGTCATCCAACTTTGTCCACCCTCCCAAGTCTGACGTTTTGCACAAACATTGACAATATCTGAACGGTTCAATGACTAAAGATCCGACGAACTGAACGTGACTCGTCCACGTGTGGGACGAAAAGCAACGTTGTTATGCAAAAACAATAACGGCAAGAATGTTTGATCAGCTACTTTAACTGTTTGCACACGTCCCAGCAGTTTGTGGCTGGGACGTGCGTGTGCACACACGTTGTGAAGACATACCTGTTGTCAAGACAACCAGATCTTGCACCTGCAGGTGCTGTGGATGGCACAGGCTGGCTGCAGAAATGATCACAGGCTAGTGCTCGGTCTGATACCTGCTGTCAAGCCACGTCATCATGAATGCTTCGTTTTGATTTTGTTCAAAAGCGTCAAGGTCGCTGTTCACTTCATTTTTATTTTGTTAGTTTCGGTTTTGTTTTGTTCTTTTATGCACTCTGGACTCACAGGCTTTTCGGTGATGGGAGAAGCGCAGGCTCATTCGTCCACTCTTTCTCAACGATTTGTGACTTTGTGACTTTTTTCCTTCGTTCAGCTATCGCCATGTGCCGTGTGACCAGGCCCGTTTTTGTCCTGGGGGGGAACTCACAAACATCTAAAAGTAGTGTCCAGGTTGAAAGATACTAGAGTTCTCTGTTAATATTTAAAACAACTGGTGCAGCCAGACGTGACACTCGGAGTGTGAAATCTGTTGACATCTAAGATCTGTTTGACACCAAGTCCTACAAATGTGGCTCCAAACTGCTTGAGTTTGAAGCCTTAAGTTTGACCTTTCAACGTTGTCCAAGGTTCAAAGTCATGTGACCAATAGAAAAATGGCATCTGGCTTCATATTTGTGTTTAATTATAACCATAGGTGTATGGTTAACCATTTATGCAAAGTAGCCACTCTAAGTATCCTCTGTATATAAGCACTGCACCTAAGGTTTGTCCTTTATCTGTGATTTTGGCTTTTAACTGATTGTTCTAATATAAAATAATATAAATCTAATTTCACTCACTCATCTTCAACCTTTTATCCCAATCAAGGGTCACAGGGAGCTGGAGCCTATCCCAGCAGTCATGGGGCGTGAGGCCGGGTACACCCCGGACAGGACGCCAGTCTGTCGCAGGGCCACATATAGACAAGAAAACACACATATGGACAATTTAAAGTTTCCAGTCCACCTAACCTGCATGTCTTTGGATGTGGGAGGAAGCCGACGCGCCCGGAGGGAACCCACCCAAACATGAGGAGAATATGCAAACTCCACAGGTGGGAATCACTCCCATGACCTTCTTGTTGTGAGACAACAGTGCTAACCAGTAAACCACGACATTGCCCCAAAATCTAATCTCTTTGTCCTTAATCAAGTCTCAATCATTCCACCAAGTTTGGTCCAGTTTGGAGCAAAACTCACACAGGACCAAGAACAATACCTTGCAGTACACCACTGGTGTAATAAACAGACTGTTTGATCAAAACTGAATTTTTTTGTTTGTTTTCTCCTATTTCAGAATGCTTCACCTCAGTGTCTAATAATGGTATATTTTTTTTTTTGTGACAAACTATAATATCTGTTTGCTGAAAAGCTAAATAATGCGACCCCTTTAAATTATCGTGACTCATGAGACATGAAGGAATTGTGCACATGCTCAAAACTGCTGATTATATAAGTCTGGGAATAAATAAATGGGGATGCCTGGCTGTTTTGTGCATGCTTGAATAGGACACATTGAGATGGAATAATAAAATCAAATCCTAACACCAATAAGATACATTTGTGTATGTGCATGTGTTGACTGGCACGATAATGCGGGCTGGTTATGATTGCATTATGATCTGGTGGAAAAATGAATTCTGTTTTAACAAGCCGGTCCCACCTACACACACTTACTTCCATTTTATTATTTGAAACGTATATGAGTAAGGTGGAGGAGATGCATTTTAAGATCCATGCAAATAGCTATCCATCAATCAATTTGTTGGTCCCAAAACTGCCATCAAAGGTGCACAGGCTGTGAAGTATGCAATTCCCCATCAACAAATGGAGGATTGAAACTGAATCCTTCAAGTTTAATTAATGGGAAGTCTGCCACTATTACTTGGTTTGTTTAACGCGCCTCACACAAAGGGTAAGTTGTCCTTTTTTGAATCACTGCACTGAATTCCACTTGTTCAACACCACTGAACTGCTTTTCATGCACACACAAAAAAAAAACCCCCGCTCATTTTTAATCCTTTCCTCTCATGGGTCGGCATGTCATTATTTTGATCCACGCGCACAATGGCTTCACACTTTCATACGGCATCACGGTGAGTGTGCACGGCGGTAATTATCACAGGGCAGAGATTTCTATTTGTAGAATAACTGCCTACAGTTAAGCAGAAGCACTGAAGCAGTCACTCTTTTTTTTTTTTTTTTTCATCCAAAAGTTTACTCTCTCCTCCAGATAGCCAATTACATCTCAGTAAACAGCAAATGGAAATCATATTTTTATAGGAGCATCATTGCAAATCTGAAATTAGAGCTAATAAGAAAAAAATAGAAGCGCAGAAGTTTGTTTGAAAAATGTCAAGCTCCAACTTTCTGTAAGGAACCAAAATGGAAATGAGTCAATGTAAATAATAGTTTAATAAAAATCCCCTCCAGTGTAAATCCAACGTAAAATTCACCAAAATATAGGAAAGTTTTCGCCCTCTTGAACTAATAACTGGCGACAGGAAAAGGGCTTAAACAAAAGATCAGTCAAGCGTTCATTTGAATACTCAAATCCTTTTTAATAAAACTGGGCTTGAATCATTTCCAGTAGATTTGCCAAAAACACTCATTTTACACTGGAGAGAAGATTGCAATTTTTCTTTCTTTCTTTTGTTTTTAACTAAACCGGCACTCAATAGAAGGCATTCCTTCGCCGAATTAAACCCAACCCTCCGAGATATGAAACTAGAAACTACCTAATTTGAAATCACTCTCACTGGATCTTGTTTTAATTTAAATGCAGTTTTAATTTAAATGCAGTAAAGTTTCTATACGTATGTCATTTATATGACATTGACAAAAATAATAATAATAAAAAAAGTCTGTTGATGGAAATTAAAAGAATGTGATGAATTTGAAGCTGCGCCAAAATTTTATGGTTTCTATCAATGATGTGTTGAATGACACATAACATTATAGAAACACACTTTCTTGAAAAAAATATTTCAAAATAATAATCATAGTCAAACATAATTTGAGGAATGCCATCAAATGTGTAAATTGGAGGTGTGAAACCTTTCCAGAGTTACTATGTTGGAATTCTCACATCTGGTGGGATTTTGTTTGATTTTTCAAAGTCAGAAATTGAAAAATTCTGGGTTCCTAGTTTCTACTGAATGAATCTTTAGTTCGGATATGATGTTGTTGCAAGCCTAACGTTAGAGATGTCCTAATTGTCCTGCGCAAACTATCTTAAAACCATCAGTTAGCATCAAATCATTTTTTACAGTCTTTCGAAGAGTCTCAAGTATGTTTTTCAGGTTGTTTTTTTCCCTCGACAATGTATGTTTGATGTGAGTTGACAAAAAAATTAATTCCATTTCCCAAAGTACATACTTCTGGATTCTTTTGGGCTAACAGTGGAAGCGTTAATGCTAATGCTCCAAAGTTTAAGAAAATCCATATTTAGTCCAGAAATGTTATCTGTGCCAAACTTTACATTTATTTATTTATTCTACATGAATTCCCAATTAAAATCTTACTGTATTTTGAATATTGACACTAGAGACATGCTAACATTGATGCTTTTTAAAACCACCAGTTAGTATAAAACCTGGCAGTAAATAGTTGTGGATTGTTTTGAGGATGTTGTTAAGACCAGTTTTTGATCGGGACTGTAATTTTTTTATGTGCGTTTACAAGTGTTGTTTCCATTTCTTACAATGCACCCGTTATGAGTTGAAGTAGGTAAGCACGGCTAAGCTAATGCTAATGCTTTAAAGTTCAAGAAGAGCTGTCCAGAAGTGTTACCTGTGTCAAGCTTTACATTTAAATCAGTCTCTACCCGACTTTCTAATTAAACTCTTACTGTATTTGGAAACATACGAGGGCTGTCAATAAAGTAAGGGTCCTTTATTGACCTCCGTGTTGATAACCATTTGTAAAATCCAGGCGGCTTTTGATGGCTTTCAGTGGAGTGAGTATATGAGAAATTGTTTAACAGGCAGGACATGTTCCAACTTGTCCTTAAGGCTTTCAACAGAGGTGTTTTTCCTGTGGCGGAGCGTCGCGGCGGCTGCGTCCCGACGCGCGGACCCGTCCGCACGTCTTTCATTAAAAAAATCTCCTTTAACAGTGGAATATCCGGATAAAATGCTGAAACCGACTTCTTCTGAAACTTCTCTGTTCTCTCACAACGTCCTGGATCAATAGAGCCTGAAATGTGGAGGTTTTCAGCTTGAACAGGCTGACGACGGCGGCTGAGAGCGCTGAGCGACGTCTCGCACCGTGGGAAGTCCTTAAAGCGACAGAATCACCTCAAAATCTCTCATCAGCCGTTAAAATTTTCACTGAAAACCAGCTTAATTTTTCGAACCGTGTCCACTTCGATGTGTCTCACAGGTTTAGAAAAAATTTTGATCAAACAACGCGCCAGTCTCTCAGCAACTTCTCAGACAAAGGAATTCCGACGAGGGGCTGGACGACTCCTCCCACAAGGAGTGCTCACAGGCGAATGACGTCACCGACAGGCGTGGAAAAACTCACGCATGCGCACGAGGGTTCAAGCATGTCTGACGTAAAAACATATGAATGAAATCCATATAGTTTTTGAAAAAAATTAAAAGGACCGTTACTTTATTGACAGACCTCGTATATTCACTGGAAACATGCTAACTTTTTAATAAACCACCAGGTAGCATAAAACCTGTCACTAAACTGTTGGTTTTAAGACTAGGTTTTGATAGGAACTGTATTTTTGATGTGAGTTTACAAGTGTTATTTCCATTTCCTACAATGCACCTGTTATGAGTTGAAGTAGGTAAGCGCGGCTAAGCTAATGCTTTAAAGTTCAAGAAAAGCTGTATTTAGTCCAGAAGTGTTACTTGTGTCAAACATTATATTTAAATCAGTCTCTACCTGACTTTCTAATTAAAATCTTACTGTATTTGGAAATATATGTACACTGGAAACATGCTAACTTTTAAATAAACCACCAGGTAGCATAAAACCTGTCACTAAACTGTTGATTTTTGATCAGAACTGTATTTTTGATGTGAGTTTACAAGTGTTTTTTTTTCCATTTCCTACAATGCACCTGTTATGAGTTGAAGTAGATAAGCGTGGCTAAGCTAATGCTTTAAAGTCCAAGAGCTGCATTTAGTCCAGAAGTGTTAGCTGTGTCAAACTTTACATTTAAATCAGTCTCTACCTGACTTTCTAATTAAAATGTTACTGTATTTGCAAACATACGTTCACTGGAAACATGCTAACTTTTTAATAAACCACCAGGTAGCATAAAACCTGTCACTAAACTGTTGGTTTTAAGACTAGTTTTTGATAGGAACTGTATTTTTGATGTGAGTTTACAAGTGTTATTTCCATTTCCCGCCATGCAGCTGTTATGAGTTGAAGTAGGTAAGGGTGGCTAAGCTAATGCTAATGATCCAGAGATAAAAATAGTAATATTCAGCACAGCATCTCTTTTTCTCTTTGTTTCCAAGTCTGACCCCCTTTAATCAGCCCTGACATCATTCCTCAAGCAAAACGAGGCATCAAACTAAAAGATTAGAGTAAATTTAAACATACTTCAAACCTAGTGTAAAAGTTGTCAATGGGCACTTTTTTAAAGCTATTTCTCATTAGAAAGCGGTATGTTTTGCTTAAAAAGAATAACTACGCCCTTAAGAGTATGTAACGCTGAATTTCGAAGGATCAAGTGTCACCTCGACTGAAAATCAAATTGTACATCTCAAACCGCGGTAAGCGAAACGCCTTTTTTCCCATTTTGCATGGTATGAATAAGGCTTGCTTTTGACTCCCCTGTTTCTCAAGGCCTCAACGCTCATAAACAACGTGATTTATTCAAACTTTCCATATCAGAATTCTATCTAATTACTTCAGGGGGACAGCATATTCCTCTCACCGTGAGTTATGTAGAGGCTTCTTTATGAGTGAAGTTGATGGAGGATCAGGGGAAGAGCTCATCATAAATCCTCAATAATGCAAACGTTTGAGGAATATCTCAAAATAAAAATGCAAATGTGATTAAGAATGGGTTAGCCTGTGCTGATATGGCAGCTTGTATCATCTAAAGAGATGCGGACTACCTACTGAGGAAAAGTGCCACGTACTTAGGAGGCACTCAAATAAATAAATAACACTCGCTGGCGTCGACGCCGTATGCTAATATCGCCTTTGCAGCACAAACACATGTTCGAACACGCAGCCGCGCTCATACAAATGCACACCCTCGCGCATGAAAATGAAAGTGTGCCCAACATTTTAATCTCACACCTACGTGGCCCTAACGAGAAGGCATAAACTTTTAGGAGGGAGGATGAAGTGGAGGCTTGAACATGCAAATGGAGCTAGTATGTTGGGGAAGGGGGGGTTAAAAATGGTGGCGGTACAATGCAAGAAGCTTGTTAGCGACTGAGAGGCGAACAGTGAGGACGATCGCGACACCTCGTCACTCGCCTTTTATCTCTCGTCACCGGCAGATGAAAAATCACCGTGAATCTGCCACATCCGCCCGTATTAACATAACAAAGCATCCGAGGAGCGATGGAGGGAGGGAGAGAGAGGTAGGAAGAGGAGAAGAAGAGAGACAGAGAGAGAGGCCGCATCAACTGTCCTTCTCAAATCTTGCAAAAGTCCAGCTGATGTGTGGAAGTGACACTTTTTTTGGCCTATAATTTATTCTTTTCTTTCTTGCACTCTATCAAACCAGATACTGACAGTGAGAACAGATGTTACCAAGGCACCCAAAGAAGATCTTCGCCAATCTAAGCATCATCTCACCACTCAGCCAGTCTTGTCAGCACAATAGATGGGACGGAATTACAGACAGGTCGGTCTCTCTCTCTCTCACTCACTCACTCACTCACTCTCTTTCTTTAAAAAAGGCACAAAAAGAGGTCCTCATCACCTTTCATTTCTGTCTCTCCACCGCCGCCGAGCCACCCCTCACCCCATCCCTCCATGCAAAGCTCACTGGGTGGAAGGAGAGGGAAAGAGGGATGGGGTTGGGGCGATTGGAAGACATTATGCATATGAAAATGTCCTGAAAGAAGTGTGATTTATGTATGCATTAGATGCAGATTCCATTACGGGCCAGTGGCTCAAGTCAGATCTTTCCAGGAACACCTAGGCAACCTGATCAGACTCACTCTCATTACTGGCCAGCGGAGAAAGGGGCGGTGGTAGCGACGGTGGGGAGTAACGACTGATGGAGGAGAGAGAGGGTGCAAAAGGCATATTTACAACCTGGACACACACACACACACACACACACACCTTACCCACAGGGAGGGAGTAAATTGCAATCTGCCCTCCAAGACCGCAGCAAATCGCGGACAGGCGTTTGGCGGGAAGATGAGTAGGAGCGAACGAGTGCTACAGGGAGAACTAGATGGCAATAAAAGTGTGAATATGCATCCCTTCGTAACGATGGTCAGCTGTAAACATTGCTCGGTCTTGGACGAAAGCGCCATTTACTCACATAGTGCAAAATGTGAGCCAAAATTAAAGGGTACATAATGTGCAAAATTGGTTTGAATCTCTCTGTAATGGTAAAAAGAGGGCAGTGCTTCAGGTGGAGCATCCTCAAACTTTTTGATGCATTTTAGAAAATTTAAACCCTAATCCTAAACCTAGCACCAGACTATTTAAGACATTAATTTGTATGGTTAATTGGCAGCTGGAACACTAAAAAGTGAAACAAGTTGACGTTCCAAAAATGGTGGTTAGATTTGGAGCACAAAATCTCCAGAGATGGTTCACCTGTGACATTGATTTCTTAACCTGAAGGTCAAGCGATGATTGGCTAGGATTAGGATCTGCTATGTCATCATCACAACCTAGCTGTCGTACAGCGGAGTAACGCTGGAAAAGACAATTACTGTTACCATTTATAAAGCAAGACTCAGTTACAGTAAGTACATCACAATTTAAAACAAAAACGACTCTTTTGTTGAAGCGTTTGTTGTGCAACAAATGTGTCTCCATTGCCATAGTGCCCTCTAATGGTGCAAATCGATATTGATATTTTATTCATTTATAAATAAGAGAAAATAGACTTACATTTTGGTGTGTGTCACTGGTCCTTTGACGTCAAGAGGTTCCAAACAGTCCATCACAAACTTTAAATAGCAGTCCAATCCAATCCAAAACTGTTCTCAGTCAACTTGCAAAAACAGTCAGACAGATCAAAAACAATCCTGACGATGTAGTTCGCAGCTGATACTGTGGAAAAACAAACCCTGCCATGTTTGTTTTAAAGCTAAGCACTGTCGCCACACACACAGTGGTAGCAGCGTGCAATAGCACGAAATCTATAGAACTAAAATTTCACGCTAAATAGAAACAAAATTGCACGGTCAATGGAACACAATGGCAAATGGTATGAATAATCCACGTCATGTGACATACAAACAACCAATCAAATGACAAGGAGCTATTCAGGTGTTTTATAATGTAAAGTAGAAAATAATTAATGCAGAAACAAACACAAAAATGGTTTGTAATGTTGGAGATTATTTTGCATTTTGTTTTCATTTGTGCGTAATGAGAAAGAGATGACAAAACATATCTTTGGTTAAATTTCATCGATTTGTGTGGAGAACCTGCAAACAGCCACCAGGAGGCGATAGAGACATTTTATCTTTTCCTTGCCAGGTCTGTGCTACTGTCAATCTTCCAACAGTAGTCGTATGTCCAGAACTCTTGTGCTGTACAAGTTGCAATCGAAAACCAAATGCATTTATATATATATATATATATATATATATATATATATACCTTGGACACTCAGGGTGCAGTTGGGCTGTTTGGCTCAATAATCATGTGCCTGCTGGAGATAAGGGAAAAAGTGTTTTGTGAAAAGAAAACACGGGCAGCATTGCTTCATCCCGCGCGACCCCGGCGCTGTAGCCCCTGTGATTGGGGTCATCCTGCAGATTCCTCTCTGGCCAGCTAATGTGATTGCATCGGAGCAATCCCCTTAAACGCCATCAGCTCTGATCTGCATAGTAATTGGCTCGACTCTCCTTGGACGTGACCTTGGGGAGGGGTGCTGTCACTCCCGCCGCTTTCTCCTATACCGGCAATCATACACACACAAGCTCACGCACACACACCCCCGTGCGCGTATGTAGCATGTCTATGAAAGCGTTTTTGGACACACAAGGTGAAGAGCAGACACCCTACATGGTTCACCAGACGGTGATTGTAAGTGAACGATGACAAAGAAATCCAGGTGACAGGTGTTAATAAACTACCAGCAAATTGGTAATATCTCACAATCAACACCAGTCAGGTCTGTCAAAATTTGTATATGCTAAAGTTATTGATTTTTCTGTTTCCTGTAGCATATTGGAGTTGAAAGGGAATTATGGCCATGCCTATGAAGTGCAGAACTTTTTGGTTTTAATTTCTACACAATTTACATCCAAATTAAGTGAATCATCGAATAAAAAGAAGTAGTAGTCCTATATAGGTCCTGAGGCCCATTCGTGCCCGTGCTAATCTGCGAAAACCCATTATTGAGTTTTTTTTTGGTCAGCTTTTCAAAACAATAAGCACAGCCAACTCAACTATTTTACATATTCTTAAAATGGTAAAAGTATGATGAGCGTAGAAACACCAAATAGCCAATCATCATCTTTTCCCAATGAAGAAAAACCTCTTCCCAATAGTCGGCCAGAAGCCTCGAAAGGAGTACAGCATGTAACACATCAATCATTCCTACTTCATAATTCCCTTACAAGTTTTATATTTCATCCTCAGAAGGAGGAACGAAGTGGCCAGCTATCACTTACAAGGTGCCATTCTTGTCTTCTCATTCTTCTCAATTATCCCAACTGGCAAACTGTTCCACAGAAAGCATGCAGGGTAAGAGAAAACCTATTGCTTCTTCTTTACCTTAAGAACACATAGTAATTCTAAGAACATAGAGCATGGGCTGGTACATAAGGTTTTACATGATCAACCAGTAGGAGGGTGCTAAGCCATTTAAAATTTTACAAGTTAACAAATCAGACCTCATATCGATAGCCAATGAAGTGACGATAAAAAAAGGGGGTAATGAGGTCAAATTTTCTCTTCCAGGCCAGAATGAATTAATTCTAGATGAAACAAAAGTGTGTCTGTGCATCAGCCACGAGTGGAATAGATCGAACCATCACTATATTACTCAAGTGGAAGTATGTATAGACCAAAAGACTGTGTGGTATCAGAAGTCAAATCATGTCTGGGAGTATGCAGTGGTGCCATGTGTCCACCCAGGCAGACAATAGATCCATACCAACCTCTCAAAAGTAGCCACCCATCAATCTCAACCAGGTGAAATGTGGGCATGAATTTGACCTTCTCCAGTCACTGGGGTACTCAACACCGAGGCACCTACATACTGTATCACACTCAGAGAAGTACACAATATCTCCAAAATGTCATAGCCGACACTTCCTCACCATGGAAATGATATTTTACATCTGAGTTTCTCTAAGTAACTGTTTGGTTGACACAAAGTATTCCAAGACTCCTCTGAAGAGAACTAGCACCTTAGCTCCCTGGCTAGTGCTCAACTCTCACGGCCGTGCAGTAAGACAGGATGGGCTAGGACCCTTTCAACTAGGACTTTCAAATATCAGCGTCACCAAACACCTCATGACTTCATAAACTCTTCCCAGGTGTCTCTCGATCTCAAAGGCTGAGGGCAACATGAACGTGACTGCCGCAATAAGCAAATGTCTCTCTACAAGTTCAACACTTTTGCTGCATACACATACATGACTGATGACCAAGTCCAGGAAGTTACTGAAAGCCTGAACCTGAGTCTTGATCCAGGACAATCACAAACCCATGAAAGATCAAACATCACCAGGGCATTTAAGTGCTTCAAGGATTATTATCTTCTCGCATTCAGAGTGCAACTGGGCGATGGCCTAAAGCATTAGGCCATTAAACAAACCCAAGGTATTTGGTCTAAGAAGTGAAATGAACAAAAGGCAAAACTCCCCCAAAACAAACAGGAACTGTAGACAGGAAGCCTGACAGAGCACCACAGATGAAGACCCCCGAGTATAAACAAGAAAAATTTATTTATGTTAGTTTGGCCTAATCGCAGTAGGTTTTGTAGATGAACGCACATAATGGTGACAAGCCTCGTTAAAATGTAGGATTTGAGGTGAACGTAGGGTTGAAGGAGGAGCACAGGCTGCTTGTATCTCGAGAAACAACTGTGGCAAATAGTGGCCCTTAAAACTGCTTTAAGAATAAATGAATCTCCTTTGATGATCAACAGTAATTCATGTCTTTGTCGAGAGAAAGTACAGCAAGACGGGGTTAAGTCGCACCGCTGCAATTTCATTTTTTCAAACACCCCGTAACCTTCTCTCTTTTTGTCCTTCTTGCATCAGCACTATTTGTTGAAGATCTTAACGAAAGACAAAGAAGCAAATGTATATTTTATGAATGTGTGCCTCTGGTTCATCTTCCTTTGTGGGGTTTGTGTATACAATCGAAACCAGAAGCTCAAAAAAAAAAAAAGGAGAGAGCACACGTTTCTTCTCCTGTCCTCCGATGTCAACGACGAGGTAAGTTGTGGCTTTGGCTGGCTTTTTGATATGAATTTCAAACAGTGAAACTTCACAACCACACGGGCTAATTTGCAATGGAGATTATTTTATTTTATTATTATTATCTCTGCTTGGCAAAGCAAAATAGTCGAGAGTGTCAAGCGAGTGACAAGTTTGTTTTCCTGTAATGATTCCGGCAAACTTGAGGTCTGTTCTGTTTTGTTCCTGAGACAGTTTGACCTAGTTGGAGCGCGAGCGTGTCCCCTCTCTCTTTCCCTCACTCATGCATTGTTAAAGCTGCGGGCCCGTATTAGGCATTCCCAAGTCATCACATGTCAGCTAATACAAACTGCGCCTGGCTAATAGACGCGCAGGGTTTGTTGTGCACACGAGGACGATCTTTTAGCCATCTTTAAAGTTTGAATCAAACATTTCGTCAAATCACCTGGAAGCAAATGAGACAAACTGCAGCTGCACAGTTTGAGACGATGAATTAAGTGACACTCCCTCAGCCGCGCGTCCGCCACTAAACCGCCATCTATCCCCACTCCCGCCTCGCCCTCTACATGGACGCGGTGGTGCTAGATTATTCATTTGGAACACTGGTGCTGAAACAGGCCCCGATGTCTCCGAGAAAAAAGTTTCCGAGGCATCCTCAAATGGCTGAGGGGAAGAACTGGGGGCCCAGAGGATTTGACTGGAGCGCACCCAGCAATACTCAAGGAAGAAGAAGACGAAGAAGAAAAAAAGACGAAGTGCTTTGTTAGAAGAGCGGGAGGCATCCCTTGGGCTGTCTCTTTGAATAAGCCAGGAGTAAAGCAACCACCGCCCGCTGCCACCCCATACCCTTCCCTCCCGCCACGATTCCTCTCACTCACTCACTCTCGCTCTCTCCACCTAACACCCTCTGCCCCTGCCCCCTCCATCCGCCCGCACCCCCTTTCTTTCTTCAGAGCGACAGAGGTATAATTGTGCCACAGGGTTTTAGGTGGTGTGACATATCTGTCACCTGGAGATGCGCTGTGCCTAGCTCTCCGGAGGAGCCTTGCCATCCTGCTGGGGTGTCGTGGAGAGCGAGCGAGCGAGCACGCGAGAAAGAGACATGCCGACCGGCTGAGGCTGTTTTGTTGACTTTTGTCACCGCATTGATTCTTTGTAAACTTTCCACCGCCTAAAGTTTTGTTAGCACGCCCCGCTACATGAGCTGGCCACTGACGCCTCGCGTTTGAGTGCCATTAAATTTAATACGCAACCCTCTCCCATACAGCCAAACATTCGTATGTGACATTACCGCAGAAATAATGTCATGCTTCTTAAACACATGCACAACAATATGGCGAAGGCTGTTGTCCCTTCTCGGAGGGTACAGTCTGACGTTAAATCAAAGTCGCGTTTTTTACATAAATTATGAAATCTACGTGGTCCTGAGCTGTCTTGCTCAAACAGACCCTCTTTGCTCGCTTCCTCGCGCTTCACAGCCAAATCAAGAATTCCGTTGGCGGTGAAATATATTGAATTTGACAACTCCAGGAAAGACTTTGTGGAGGATAGCGTTTTATTTTGGGTGACCTAATTGCGCGCTCCCCATGGCTGCTCCTTGTGAGGTATCTCACTCACTCCTGAAACAGCTTCATTTCTACATTCAAATTATTCATCATCGCCTGGATTTATTTCCTCCTTTCTTCACTTTTCATACCTTTGGTGTTTTCTGCAGGGATTTGAGATGAGGGGGAGAAAAAAGTGCTTCTTTGTTTTTTTTTTTTTTTTTTTTTTTTTGTGCAAGCTATTGTTGAAACACCTTAAGTCTCTTGTGTACGGCAGAAAGTGAAGTGATAGACAGGGTTGCCCTATTTACAGCCAGATTAAAAAGAATCACACAGGAAGATGGTGTTAAATGATGATTGTCTATGACATTTAACAATTGATTAAAGAAAGATAAGTTTTAATAGGTGTTGGTGGTGATGGTGTGGGTGTAGACGAGCATCTAAGAAGTAGTATTTTTTTAAACTAGTGCCAGATCGTCCTACTTGTAACAATGAAATGATAAATTTAACATTAAACATCTCCAAACCCCACAAAAAGTGTAGGTAATAAAAACAATTTTAAGTTGCAAAAATGACAGTGGTACTTTTTCTTTTCTTTTCTTTTTTTTTTGTTACAATAAAGAAACACTACAATATAGAATGCAGGAAAGATAGCCAGATTGAAAAGTATCACACACAAAAAGGCAGTTTTAAAAGGTGACTCCCATTGACGTTTATCAATTAAAAATAATTGCAGAAGATGTGCCACGGGAGAAGACAGAAGAATTTTTATGGTGTAAAAAAAAATGTTTTTAATGTGCCATACCTTCTTAATTGTAACAATGTAATGATAAATTTAACATCAAGCATACCTTTAAAACTTGTAGGCAATAAAAACATATATATACAGTACTGTACAAAAGTTTTAGACATCCCACAGTTTTAATAAAAGTAGTGTTTGATGCCCCTCCTCCCACCCCCTTTTTATTGGCATGTCAACACAATAATAGTAATTTCTTTGTAAGTGTGAATGTAGAATTCCACACAAACATATATCGCATATGATCATGCGATATTAAAATGATTGTAAAACACAATTACTTATACTTTAAGTTGTGTTTTCCTTAAAATAGTTTTTGAGGTCCTGTGACTTATACTCTGGTGCGACTTATATTCCGAAAAACAATCGCATGTAAATCAAACCCAGATGTCATATCGATTATCAGCAAAAATTTAAATTAAACGTTTAATTTATTTATGAACATTTACCAGGTTTTCATACTTTTTAAAGCTTTTATAATGTATTAAATGTGCCTAAAACCTTTGCACAGTACTGTATATAAAATGATGCTGTAAATGTTTGTGAGATTTAACAATTCATTTAATATAAGAAAGTTGTAAAGATGATGGATGTGATGCCATGGATGTCACCTGAAGGAATATAGTTTTTTATGTGCTTTATTTAGTTAATTTTAGCAACAAAATGTGAAATTTAAATTTAAACACTCTCTTAAAGTGTAGGTACTGGAAACAAATGTAAATGCTTTAAAACTCTCATATAACTTGCAACACATTTGATTCAAGAAATTTGAGTTCTGAAATAATAGGCAGTTAATGGTCACAGTGATCACGGTGGCGATGAAGTCATGGATATAGATGGAGATGGGTTTTTTTTTTAATGTGTGCCATATCTTTCTGTTTGTCACAAAGAAATGATAAATTGATTACTAAACACCCCCCAAAAGACTGCAACTATTGAAAGTCATTTTAAATTGTTGTATAATTGTAAAAACATTGCAAAAACATCACATTTCTTGATACACTCTAAAAAATAAACTGCTGTCTCAACAAGAAAAAGTAGTGTAACAATTTGCACAGATTCCTTTAAGTTATTTCAACTTAATTACTGTTATTTCAACTTAACTAAAGTTATTTCAACTGCAGCATTAACTCAGCTGAAAGTTGAAACAATTTGAAAAATCTGTGCAAATTGTTACATCATTTTTTCTTGTTGAGACAGCAGTTCCTTTTCTTTAGAGTGTAGACACACAAAAATAGTAATATTACAATATAGTTTGCAGGACAAATCTGCAGTCATTGAGAGAAAAATGTGTAAAAATGCCATCCAATATACATGTTAATGTGCAGGAATTTTTCATGTTTACTTTTCTAGTTTTACGTGCATTTAATGCATTGCATAACATGGTATTATTGATCCTTGGATTCATGCTGAGTAACACATATATCAAAAGAAAAAATACTGCACAGCACAAAATATAAAACAGATTGAAGAGTGGCTTCAAACCAGGGACTTGTGTTGTTGTGACACAGGTGCACCAGCGCGTTAGTGCACTATTAAGGATAACAATGATGTTTCGTTACCTTTACGTACAAGTATTTAGGTCATGTACATTTGTGTGTGTTTGTGTGTGTGTGTATAAACGACTGTTATCAGTAACAGCTCAGTGGTGTGTTGGTCGTGCACCTGCCTCACAAAAAATAAGTCTGCTGTTCAAAGCTACGGGTGGGTAGAGTTCAAGTTCTGGGTTACTACTGCATTCCATTGTAGGGCTGAAGGAATTTTTCTGCAAGGACATTATCTGTTTTTCTACAGATTATTTTCCCCAGTCACATTTACAGCCAGATTAAAAATAATCTCACAATCAGACAGTGTTAAAAAATAACAACTTTCTATAATAATCGATAATTGATCAAAGGAATGTAGGTAATGAATGGCATTGTAACTTGTAAACACAGTGGTAGTTCTTCTTACACAAAAAAAGAAACATGAGATTACAGTTTACAGGACAGAGCTGCACTATTTTTATCCAGATTAAAAAAGAATCCCACAAGAAGATACTGATAGATGTTGGCCGTCTGCAATATTTAACAACTGAATAAAAAATATATCAATTCTAACAGTTGTTGGTGGAGTGATGGCGTGGGTGTAGATGGAGGAAGGGTAGCTTCTAAGCAACAATTTCTTATGTATGCCACATCCTGCTACTTGTAACAAAAGAAAATTATAAATTTTACATTACTCTCTACTACCCCTCCCCCCCATTTTTAAAACATATTAAAACTAATTTATTGTAAGAATACAATGATACTTCTCATATATGCTCAAAGCAACATAATATAGTTGAGAAAAGGCTAAAAACCAAAAATTTAGAACAAAATGTTTTTAAAAAATTGCAGTATCTTTATATTACACTGTACATACATACTTAACATACTTCATACTTTAAATACTTTATTGTGATTTTTAAAGGTGCACACGTAGTTGAGTGCTATTTTTATTATTTTTGTACATTTTTTTGTAAATTCTGGGTTCCATTGATGTATTCAAATTAAATGCAATTTTAGTATCTGAAACAATATACACTGTTTCAACAATTTATTTGAAAAAACATTGTTTACAATTTTTATATTTTACCATATAACTACAGTTCACATTTTCAAGATATTTTTAAATTTTTATCATCTTTATTTTATTTATTTATTTACTTACTTTAGCAAAATGAGGGCGGTTGGGGGTTCGGTATATTAATAATGAGTGTCAGCTTTGTCAAACATCATGTCAGTCAGTCTCACGGCACGCCAACACGCCAATTACACATGTAAGAACATTAGACTCAGGGCAAGAGGCACAAGCACATGTCGAGAACAGAGATAGAAACATTCTTAGACAAAGAGGTTCGAGGTATGAATGTTGACAAGAGCAGACAGACAGACAGACAGATTGAAACTCCACTGTTTTGACTACAAAAGTGACATACTGTGGTGTACTCATGTTTGGAAGAACAGACTGAAGTGCGTCATTGTCTTGGTCAGCGGTTACAAAAGTCTGACTCAGAACTCCGAGGTGAAGTTTTGACGGTACCAAATTATTTTTGGAGATTTGTTTTCAACTCTTCCAAAATACTTCTTCTGGCTGACTGCCGTTTGTCGAGTAGTTGTCTCCTAACATGATAAATGTGTCACATATAAACCCACACAGTAGTCTTTTATTTTTTATTTTCCTCTGGAGAAAGATCTTACAACTGAATATGGGGGGAGTTTCAGAAACAAAATAAAACTGTTTCTTGAAACAGTCTAAGAAAATGTTGGAAAGTCAAACTTATCCATGTGGTGTGAAACGCAGAGACGAGGACATTAAAAGTCAAACTGGGATTTTTTTACTTTTAATGAAATACTTTTTTGATCCTTTGCAGTAAACTCTGCATTATCTCAGTGTGTAATGCTTCTATTGCATCACGCATTATCACAAATCAACAAGTGAAATTTTGTGCAAATCCAGAATGGGATCTCGATCTGTTATTATACATTATACATACATTATTATTATTATTCTTTGAAGAAATAGTTTCAAAGCTACAGTCGTGTTGTAATTATGGGGGGATTTAATGTTTTATCATTATTTCACATTTATTTATTTGCGGCTTCGCTAAAAAAAGCAGATGGATTTATGGGAGATAAGTTGGACTATAAACATATAGACCGGGATCCAAGTCCAGGTGTGTGCTTCAGGCTCCCTGTCTGTGTCCTCCGACAAAACACTTAGTCAGCATTGTGCCAGTCCACCCAGCTGTAAATGGGTACCAGTCTTGGATCAGGAAGCATCGTGCGATGGACTGGTGACCCCCCCCCCAGGGGGAGTCGGAGACTCTCATCCACTTCACTCTACAGTATCCGGGGATAAGAACAAGAGCAACAACGGGTTTTGGCGCCTTATAGGACTTATTCGATGTCTTGTACTTTCAGAATGCTAAAATTCAGAATGCTAAACTATTTTCTGGTCAAATTTTCGTGTTTTTTTTTTTGTTTGTTTGTTTTTATCTTGCTATTACTAACCCTACTCCTTCCCCTAACCATAACCCCCCCCCCCCCCCCCCCCCCCCCTGCATCTCTTTTAATTTTGTGCACCCATCACGGAATGTACATATTAGAATAAATTCATGCTCCTGTTACAAAAATTTGGCACTGTTCGTAACAATATCACGAACCAATAGATTAATGTATATTTTGTGATGTTGAATCGTGACATGCCGTTAGATATGGTAGGATTTCGTAGCAAATCCAAAGCAGGTGAGCGGCCTTATGAAATCATTTTGTGGGCCAAATCTAGCACTCAGGCCAACAGTTTGAAACCCCTGTTTCATTTTCAACCTGGTCTCACGGCAAGTTGTGATTCAGCAGCACAAAATATACATTAATCTATTGGTTCGTGATATTGTGACGAAAAGCACCCCATTTTCATCACGGCAGCACGAAGTTTATTCGAATTCATTCCGTGATGGCTGCACGAAATTAAAAGTGAACCGGGGGTGGAGTGGGGGAGCTGTGATGCCTGCTACTATAATCTACTTTAATCTGCTACTGGTATAATCTGCTTGATGAAATAACTTTAACTGTATTGTGGAGAATGTGCGTAAGAAAAGTAAGAACACACAGACATTTCTGCAAACTATTGTGCAATAAGATTAATGCTCATTAAACATATTTCCTTCCAAAACTTAAAAAAGACATAATGAAGTAAACAACAACAACGAAAAGTAATCTGAGAAAGAAACAAATGAGTCGATGCTGACTTGATGTGAGACTTTAATGAGCTGAATTGTCTTCCTCTGTAAATAGTGTCTCTCTGTAGGGCATTGCGTTGGCCTGCGGATAGTTCCTGGCATGTCTGTGAAGTGTGGCGGTGCCCTGTGGGGACGGGAACGCGCACACCAGCCCCACCGGCGCCCCCCTCGCAACAGCTGCCGTGCTGCGGGAGGCAGCCGTACCCCTCGCTGATCAAATCTTGTCCGTCACATTTCCCCTAATTAACAGGCATCTGCTTCCCTCCGTGTTCCCGACACGGCCACACACTTTCCCTCTGTACTTCCAATCATCTGATCACTGACCTTTAACCCCTCCATCCCAACTTCCTAAAAGAAGCGTCGACCCACCGGATGTGTCCCAGCAGAGGTAACATGAGGGCACGCAAACAAACAAACAAATGGAGCTGCAGAACAAACACACTTTTCTACCTTATGACTGCTGTTATTTCTTTAAAATTAATTGAAAGTGTGGAATAAAACAGCCTCACCCATGCTTGTTTTTTTTTTCCCTTCAGCTTCATTTTCCACTCAGCTTTCTGAGGCGGTTTTTATTTCTGAGAACAACCTGATAATTCACACAAAGATGTAAAATCTGAATCTTCACTTTCAGAAACCTGCAGAACACAGAACTAAAAAAAAAAAAATCTTACTCTGAAATGTTATTTATTTTTCCTGCCTTGGTTGAAGGAGGATGTCTTTGGTTTTGATGACTCAAAAAAAAAAAAAAAAAAAAAAAAAAAAAAATGTTTGAGTCAAATTACAAATAAGGAAATCTGAAAGAGTCGGAGGCACAAAGTGTCAAGGTTTTTTTTGTTTGTTTTTTTTTTTAGTTGAGATGTGAATTCAATTTGTAAGAAACTTTACAAAACAAACTGAGCCTATCCTATTCCAATAAATGTTGGGTACAGATAAAGGGGTGGAGTCAGGACACTTTAAGCAAATTTAAAATTGCAGTGTTGGTGTTATAAAATTGTATTTCAAAACCTTCATGTTGCACCTAATATATATATATATATATATATATATATATATATATATATATATATATATATATATATATATATATATATATAATTTTTTTTTTTACAAATCATCCTGAAAAGTTTGAGTGCGACTCAGAATAATGATATTTTATGCTGGGGGGGAACTCTGCATAAAAGGGTGGCACAAGAAAATAAATAAACTTAAAATGGTGAGATTGTGCATTTAAGTGACTGTTCATTTTTCCAACAGTTTAGGTCTAAAGTGGAACAGAAACCTGTCAATTTGGGAGAGGACTGGCAGAAAATAGGAGCTAAGAAATGTAAAACATATACCCCCATATCCCCAGAAAAAAAAAATCAAAAAAATATATGCTAATTTCCATTCATCTCAGTATGAATCTTTAATAAAAGCTGGAATAGAAACCCTAAAATTTTGGGGAGTTTTTGCAAAAAGAAGGGGAGGTGCTTGAAAAGTAACACGTTTTTGAAAGAGTATCCAAATGCGACCAGTTGGAGTCAAATATGGTGATAAGTTTGGATCCAACGTGGAATCAAATTCATTCATTTTGTGGGGGAAGTTCTGCAAAAAGGAGCCAAGCTTGGTTACGCAAAAATGTAGTTGAGAGGTCAAGTTAAAACACAAAACTGAAAAGGTAGTGACACTCGCACTGTAAAAAAAAAAAAGTAAATAAAATAACTTGGATTTGTTTTTTTCTGTATAATATACAAAAAATATTCCTGGATTTTATAAATTCTTAAAGTTTCAATACAATTAACATAGATTGTGAATATACACAGTTTTTAAGAGCTGACATAATGTGAATTTCTCCACTGTGACATCAATAAAGTCTTATCTCTTATCTAATGTGAAAGTTATTTTATGTTGTTGTTTTACAGTATTTATATGGCACAACAGCTGCTGGATTATCCTATGTATTTTTACTTTTATTTTTCTGTGCAGTCTTAATTAACTTCCTGATTTGTGACCTGACCGCATTAAGGCTTCGGGTAAAATCCTGCACTCTGAGTGCTCATTTAGTTCTTATACCTGCTCCAAAGAAAGCCTCCGCTCATCTCATTTCGGAAAAGCTGTCTCTCGGTAATGATTGTCTTGTCACTGAGAGGAATGATGAAATTAAAGCGCGCTCTAAAAACCTGGATTAGCACGAGTCACTCCAAGCCCACAGCCAGCCGACGGCGCGTCTCTGTCAGGAGATGTCTCGTCTGCAAGGTTATGTGGAACGAGGTGGGGTTAGGTGTTATGGAAGAGGCCAGAGGCTGCTGATGCTGATGCTGATGATGATGCCGAGGAAGGTGTGTGTGTGTGTGCGTGCATGCATGCGTGCGTGCTCATGTGCATGCATTCCGTCATTCACAGTGCAGAAGCACCTGAAAAGGCACCAGCTGGCAATGTGAGAGGTGCGCTCTAATTTAGAATGCATCTCATTAGGAGGAAGCCGTAGCCTGTCACTGTAATGACACAGTCTGAATTAATCATTTTTCCTCAAAACTCTCCCGAAATGCTGAACTGTTTCTTTCAATAAAGATACTTGGAAAGAATTACAGTTAATAGCCATGGTTTTTATCCTTTAAAAACAATTTAAAGGAGTGTTTCTGTCAGGTTTGCTGTTGGAGTTTGACCTTGAATTATGTGCATTTCTGCTGAATGGAGATTGAAGGCTTTTTGTTTGTTTGTTGCCATTGTTTAAAACCCATTTCCCATTTGCAGGGAGAAATATACTTAAGAGAAGTGTTTATTCATTTGTAGATGTGGCTCCACCGCCAAGGAGAGAAGACTTGATGGAAGCTCAGATTCATTAAAACTTAATTAATATGCATCATTATGTAAATGAGGGAGCAGTTAATGAGTTTTTAAAAGAAGCATTCCTTAATTAGTTCACTTTTAATGGCATCATCATTTATCTTTTTCTTCTTTGAAGCAGAATGACGCGCTGGATGCAGAGCCACTCTAAAATGCTAATCTACGTTTTATCATCTTATTTTTCTGATTTCCACGCGATAGCCGCGACATCTCCGAATCTTGTCGCTAATGAGGGACGTTTACCTTTTTAATGTCAGATATTTCACTTTAAGACAATGTTCTTAAAAAATAAAATAAAAAAAGTGGGTGAAGGAGAATGACAGAGTATTCATTTCATATCCTGAAAATGAAAATTAAAAATTGTAGCGCTTGTGAGATGATAAATACAGCAGTCTTCCCACTTGTTTTTTTTTTTTTTTTTTTTTTTTTTTTTGCGTGGGGGGGTATATTTCAACAGTTCCATTTCCCAGAGAACAACACTGGCAGGGTGTCAAAAGACTTGACAAAAACCCCGAGACGTCTGACAGCGTCACACTTCGGGATAATTGGTTCCCGGCATTTCCTGCAGAAAGCGACCCAACTTCCTTTACAGAGGTCCCAAATAAAACTTTCTTCAGTGTTGCACCTTTAACAGCACTTTATTATTATTATTATTCACTGTTATTCACCTCACACTTCTGTTTCACCCAAAACCTAACCAGAGCAGGAAGCTCTCTCTATTTCTCTCTCTTTCTTTTCTTGTCAGATTTCAGTCAACATCACATCTTGATGTGCACAGAAGCGTGACTCCATCAGGTTGATGTGCGTTGATCGCATTTGAACACTTTAAAAGGTCTCCAATCAAACTGATGATTATTAATTGAACTTTTCGTGGAGATGATCAGGGAAGACATTTGATTTGTACATTGATGAGCTCAGTCTGGTTCTGCCAACGCGTCCTTGCATCTTCTCTGGTGATTAACCCAGACTGGCATTCTATAGATCACACACCCAGGTTGAGCAGAGCCTTCAGCCACATTCATCTCTCCTCGCACTCAAAGCGTTAGACCGTGTATGTGATTTATTTTGGCTTTATTGAGTTTCATTTGGGGAGCACGGTGGTTTAGTGGTTAGTACTGTTGCCTCACAGCAAGAAGTTCATGGGATTGATTCCTACCTGTGGCCTTTCTGTGTGGAGTTTGCATGTTCTCCCTGTGACCCCTGGATTAGGCTCCAGCCCCCCGTGACCCTTAATTGGAGTAAGCGGTTGAAAACGAGTGTGAGTGTGAGACATTATTAACACACTCTAATGTGAGGCGTCCAAAGATCTCAGTATCTACTGTGATGCTTTTGTTATTTTGACCTTTTGACCTCACATATTCTTCAGGTTGATCCCAACTGAGCTGAGCTTCTAAGCCCGACAGAAGTTTGAGTTTTGAAGATTAACAGGGTCGATTTAAATTTGTGGTCTTGTAAATGTACTTGTGTTTTTTTGTTTTTTTTATGTCTTGGTCTGAACTCTCTTTGGAATCCCAAAGTCTTGGTCTTGACTTGATATAGGTGGTCTTGTTGCCATGTTAGCATGCAGCCATGCAAGGCACCCAACTACACAAAGGGAGCAGCTTGGAGATTAAAGACCTCTGTCAAGTGACCTTAGTGATGTTTCCTGTCTGACCCGAGGATCCTCTGGCCACAAACCCCCCTCTCTAACCCTAACCTTCATCATCTCCCTTTAGACCATCACCTCCCCACGATGTGGACAAAAGTCTGGTCTGGGAGCATGCCAAATGCACCACACTATAGCACCCTTTAGGGTCCTGGATGGTAACCACCCAGACAGACAATTGGTCCATCTGCATCTCCCAAAAATAACCATCTACTGCAGCCAGGTGAAATGTAGGCATCCCACTGGTTTCTTCACCTGCTGGGGTCCTCAAGACTGAATCCAGATCAATGCACCACATAGCCAAAACATCATGGCTGACATTCTGAATCTCATCAGGGCTTTATGACATCATAGAGTGAGAACTCAGAGTGAGAATGAGGGGGGAAAAAGGAAGTCTTATTACTTCCACACATTTTGAGACAGATGCAGAGCAATAATATAATTTAATCCAAAAAACAAATTCTTGATTTGTAGCATCCTCAAACAAACATACAGATCAGGTGATTTAAAAAAAAAAAAAAAAAAAAAAACATGAATTGGAAAATGCAGCATGTCTGCTGACAGGTGAATGATGAACGTGTGCAAATATCACTACAAATTTTTTTCCACCCGTTTCTCTAAATATAAAATAAGGAATGTGCAGAGGTGGTTTATAAATATTCTTTCTCTTTCTTTCTTTCTTTGAAAAACTAAAAATCTTCCAGAGAATTTTGTCTTTTCATAATCGACAGTATAACAAACTTTTTGACCAGTAAAAATTTAATTAATTTGTGGATTTGTCGTAATTTCACAAAGGAAAATAAAAGACAAATAACAATCAATGAATAAGGAATATTATGATAAAACTGAAAGCTCATCCACTCAAAAGAATACAGTTGTAAAGATAAAGTATAAAACAATATACTTATGTTTAAATTTTAAATCTTAGAGCCTTTTATTTGTTTTCATTATTTTTGCAGTGTCTTAGTGGAAAACAGTTTTTTTAGCCGAAATATGATTTATTTATTTATTATTGTATAAGTGTTTTCGTAGTAATTAACAATTAATGCATAAAAATCTGACTTTAACTAAACATTTACATTCGCCGCAACAGTGAAAAATATACTATTATTATTATTATGCTATTGTTGGAATGCCTTTGTTTTGCTATTATTATCTCTCCGCTCCCTCTTCGGGATGAAATGCAGCTGTTTCTCTCATTATTTAGATGTGCATTCCTGTGGAATCAATTCTCATAGACACATATAAATTATTGTTTAACGAGAAGCTGTATCCTATAAATTATTCAAAGCACCTGGGATTACAATATGAGATCAAATGATAGGAAAGAAAGAGCACTCTGCTGGAGGCGGCCCGCACACAAGCCATCACATCGCCAGTTTGATGTTCCACACAATCTGCTTATGCAGGAATAATTGGGGGAGTAACCGTCACCATGTGTACAGACACACCGGCCACAATTTTGCGCACCATATTTGGAGAGAGGTAATTGGGCCGCCAGACATGGTCAGCAAAGTTCCCCCCCCCGACTCGTGTACATGTTTGTCCTTTGTGCCAAGAATGTTATCAAGTAAGCTCTGGAATAACAAGGACGAAATAATCAGTCTGTTCATTTTTATTCCTGCAGGAATCTTTACAAAACATGCAAAAAAAAAAAAAAAAAAATTTTGGGAGAAGCATCTTGTTTCCATCACATATGGAGAAGAACACTATAATAATGTTTTTCATAGCTACTTTTCCCGTCCGGGCGACTTTAAACTGCAGGATTCAGCAGGTGAAAATTCAGAAACAGTGGGATTTATTGGCGTCTGATGTGCTGTAAAGAGGACACTCCAGCAGATAAGCAGAAAGCAGCCACGTGGCACCTGAGTGATCGAGAGTGGGCCTTTAAATCGAGTCCTCAGTCATAAAATAAATAACATGCATGTGCCACCAAAGTGTGTGGTGGTGGGGGGGAGCCAGACAGAAGGCGACGATGTTTGCGCTCTCAGAGGAACCTGGGGCCCTGTAGGCTGTAGGCCGGAAGATGCAGGGGCATTGTGGGACTGTTAGACACATGAGGGATGCAGGTGCACCGTGAGATGAATGTGGTTTTGCTGAGTGGAGATGGGGCTGGTGGGGGGGCACACACAGATGGGTGATGTAAGTGGTGTGTGTGTGTGTGTGTGTGTGTGTGTGTGTGTGTGTGTGTGTGTGTGTGTGTGTGTGTGTGTGTGTGTGTGTGTGTGTGTGTGCATGAGTTCTGCAGAAACCTCAACCAAATAAGTTAAGAGCACACTGTGGGGTGCAAAAAATATATATCCTGCACATTCTACACATACAAATATGTCTGCTGTCTGTGATGGTGTTTTTGACGGTGTGTGACTTCATCATATGACTTCTGTGTCACTTATCATACCAATTCATACCAATCAATCACAAGTATTTTGCTGACCAATATATGCTTTCTTGGTTGTTGAGATATAATATCTATATATAAAGATATAAAGATCTTTTTTGGATCATGTTTTTCTCGACCTTTGACCAAATGACTTTAAAATCAAACCCTCTCTTGATATCTATCCAAGTAATATTCCCACCAAGTTGAATCCATCTATGCTTCTTGGTTGTTAAGATATATTTAAAAGAAAATGTTTTTTTTTTTGTTTGGTTTTTGTTGGACCATATTTTCCTTGAACTTGACCTTCGACCAAACAACTCATAGGCTTCTTGATCATATATATATATATATATATATATATATATATATATATATATACCAGGTCACTCGGAAGGAGCTCAGAGTCGAGCCGCTGCTCCTCCACGTCGAAAGGAGTCAGTTGAGGTGGCTTGGGCATCTTTTCCGGATGCCCCCTAGATGCCTCGCTGGAGAGGTGTTCCGGGCATGTCCCATTGGGAGGAGGCCCCGGGGAAGACCCAGGACACGCTGGAGGGACTACATCTCTAGGCTGGCTTGGGAACGCCTTGGGGTTCCTCCGGAGGAACTGGGGGAGGTGTGTGTGTGGATCGGGAGGTCTGGGAGGCTTTGTTTGAGCTGCTGCCCCCGCGACCCGACTCCGGATAAAGCGCAAGAATATATACACTCAACAAAAATATAAACGCAACACTTTTGGTTTTTCTCCCATTTTGTATGAGATGAACTCAAAGATCTAAAACTTTTTCCACATACACAATATCACCATTTCCCTCAAATATTGTTCACAAACCAGTCTAAATCTGTGATAGTGAGCACTTCTCCTTTGCTGAGATAATCCATCCCACCTCACAGGTGTGCCATATCAAGATGCTGATTAGACACCATGATTAGTGCACAGGTGTGCCTTAGACTGCCCACAATAAAAGGCCACTCTGAAAGGTGCAGTTTTATCACACAGCACAATGCCACAGATGTCGCAAGATTTGAGGGAGCGTGCAATTGGCATGCTGACAGCAGGAATGTCAACCAGAGCTGTTGCTCGTGTATTGAATGTTCATTTCTCTACCATAAGCCGTCTCCAAAGGCGTTTCAGAGAAGCTGGCAGTACATCCAACCAGCCTCACAACCGCAGACCACGTGTAACCACACCAGCCCAGGACCTCCACATCCAGCATGTTTACCTCCAAGATCGTCTGAGACCAGCCACTCGGACAGCTGCTGAAACAATCGGTTTGCATAACCAAAGAATTTCTGCACAAACTGTCAGAAACCTTCTCAGGGAAGCTCATCTGCATGCTTGTCGTCCTCATCGGGGTCTCGACCTGACTCCAGTTCATCGTCGTAACCGACTTGAGTGGGCAAATGCTCACATTCGCTGGCGTTTGGCACGTTGGAGAGGTGTTCTCTTCACGGATGAATCCCGGTTCACACTGTTCAGGGCAGATGGCAGACAGCGTGTGTGGCGTCGTGTGGGTGAGCGGTTTTCTGATGTCAATGTTGTGGATTGAGTGGCCAATGGTGGCGGTGGGGTTATGGTATGGGCAGGCATCTGTTATGGACGAAGAACATAGGTGCATTTTATTGATGGCATTTTGAATGCACAGAGATACCGTGACGAGATCCTGAGGCCCATTGTTGTGCCATACATCCAAGAACATCACCTCATGTTGCAGCAGGTTAATGCACGGCCCCATGTTGCAAGGATCTGTACACAATTCTTGGAAGCTGAAAATGTCCCAGTTCTTGCATGGCCGGCATACTCACCGGACATGTCACCCATTGAGCATGTTTGGGATGCTCTGGACCGGCGTATAGGACAGCGTGTACCAGTTCCTGCCAATATCCAGCAACTTCGCAAAGCCATTGAAGAGGAGTGGACCAACATTCCACAGGCCACAATTGACAACCTGATCAACACTATGCGAAGGAGATGTGTTGCACTGCATGAGGCAAATCGTGGTCACACAAGATACTGACTGGTATTCCCCCCCCCCCCCCCCCCCCCCCCAATAAAACAAAACTGCACCTTTCAGAGTGGCCTTTTATTGTGGACAGTCTAAGGCACGCCTGTGCACTAATCATGGTGTCTAATCAGCATCTTGGTATGGCACACCTGTGAGGTGGGATGGATTATCTCAGCAAAGGAGAAGTGCTCACTATCACAGATTTAGACTGGTTTGTGAACAATATTTGAGGGAAATGGTGATATTGTGTATGTGGAAAAAGTTTTAGATCTTTGAGTTCATTTCATACAAAATGGGAGCAAAACCAAAAGTGTTGCGTTTATATTTTTGTTGAGTGTATATATAATAAATAAAATTTTTGGGCCATGTTTTTCTTGACTTTTGACCAAATGACTCCACAATCTGACCATTTATTGCTATACCAAATAATAATAATATTCCCATTAGGTCTAAAACATCTAGGTTTTGTGGTTGTTAAGATCAACAATAAGTAAATACTAAATAATGTTTTTGACCATGTTTTCCTTGAACTTGACCTTAGACCAAAATACTCCAAAATCTAATCCCCTCTTGATATCTATGTAATATTCCAACCAACATTGAGCCATCTAGGCTTGTTGGTTAAGATATACCCAAAAACAAGAAAAAAAAATATAGACCATGTTTTCTTTGACCTTGACTTTGACCAAATGACTCCAAAATCTAATCATCTGTAGAAATCTATGCAAGTAATATTCCTACAAAGTTTGAAGGAAACCCATCCAGTTGTTTTTGAGTTATCTTGTCCAGAGAGTCTCTCTCACAAAACATACACATATGTAAGTAAAAACAAAAACAATACTCTGCCATTACCACTTTGCCGACATGTAGGGTAAAAAAAAAGTCAGAAACTTCAGCAAGCACAAAAACGTGCATGTCCAAAACAAGCACAAAAGATGTAAATTACATTTCCTGCAACATGCAGTAAGTTTAACAGGTGCTGCAATACCCACAGCAGGACCGCTTTCCTTTGAATCTGAGAAAGAACCCCCCCCCCCCCCCAAAAAAAGCTGGAAAAACTCAAGGAGGAAGAGGGAATAAGATGAAGGAAGGACGGGCTGTGGGGAAGGAGAAAGAAAGATAGATGGGAGCAGATTGAGAGAGCGAGAGAGTGGGAGGGAAACAGGAAGACTGAGATCATAGCGAGGGAAAAGAAGAAGAGCGAGAGATCATAACAGGCAGATATGCATTTGCACACCAGAGAGGGTACGAGGGAGTGCGGAAGACCGTGGGGGACTGTCCCCATTCCTCCACCCCACGCTGAGAGCTCCTCTCCTCGACCGTGCCACTTCCGATCAGCCACACAGACGAGCCTCAGCCCCATGACGGAGCTGAAACTGGTGGTGCCAGCAAAGGGCTGGATCCCCCCTGAATATCCTGATGGGAGAGCGAGAGAGATAGAGACAGAGATGTTTGGGTTCTCAGAAGGAATGTTCCTCTCTCTCTCTCTCTCTCTCTCTCTCTCTCTCTCTCTCTCTCTCTTATTCATTTCAATTACAAGGGCCTTGTATTCCTGCAGGGAAAGGCCACGCCGCGTGATCCGGTGTAATGCCGTGAGGATGACACGGAGGAGACGAGCCACTGCTCCGTTATCGGAATATTATTGAGCTGGGCACAAAGTCCAAAGTGAGCGTTGTTATATAAGAGGATTCCAAGGGTTCCAATAAACTGGCACTGAAACCTTTGTCCCAATTAGACTAGTGATTCCAAAAGTGTGGGTGGTGGCCCCCTGGTGGGAATAAATAAAGATGTCTTATCTTCAAATCTGTAATGTTTTAAAATGATGGAAAATATTTGATTGTTTTTAAAATGTAATCAGAAGTAATAAAACACAGCCAGAAGATCCAAAACTGCAGTGTGTAGGATTTAGTGTCACCTAGTGGTCAGGTTGCAAACTGCAATATGCCATCGCTGTCTATGATCTTGCTTCCCTTTACTTTTTTTTTGCTTCTTTGGCGACAGGGATTCATGCACCCTTGCCTTCTGTTGTGATAAGCAACATGTATGATCCTCAATGTCACAAAAATGAGGGTTCTCAAACTTGTTAGCCCGTGCTAACGATTTATAGTGAAGCAACTGCTGATTTATCCTTTTTTTTTTTTTTTTTTTTTTTTTTTTTTTTAGTTTTCTGGCTGTGATGCAAAATATGAAAGACGGGGAAGTATATCTGTTTTTGTGCCACTCTATCAACACAGTGGCCTCCATGAGGGGGTTTGCTCCTATGTAGATATGAAAGGTTCATGCTCACCTTATGAAAACACATCAGTTTCATTGTTGTTGGGCTTCTGACCAGAAGGTCCTCAGTTCAAATCCCATCAGACCCGCGAATTCTTCTGTCATATCCTTAATTGCCGATTCTTGATTGACTGGCAGCCTGCTCACAGTGTGCTTTGTCTTTCGCCCACTGACCATTGGGATAGTCTCCAACCCACCAACCACCTTTAGCCCTTAATAGGACTACAGCAGGTTCAGAAAAATGGGTGGATGGAAGAAGACTGGTGTTACTCTTTTGTTTCGAGTTGTGAAGAGATTAAAACAAATCTATCTCAAGAAGAGATAGAACGTGTGGCTTGGGATGATGTCAAAGCTTCATCTGTACTGCAAAGCATTGGTGCCAAACTCAAAAACAGCTCCAGAATGTCTTGTAAAATTGGCAACACCCCTGTTTCAGAATATAGTTCCAGAGTCTGCATCAAAAGTAACTGAACTGACTCAGCTCAAACAACAAAAAGAAAATGGCATGGGTTATATGGATCTGTTTAGAGGGTGGCGTGAACCAATCCCCAATTACTTTTCAATGTGAAAGTTTCCACGATAAGACCCCAAACCCAAAAGAATAATGTGCTCCAACCCCATTAAGAAATCAGGCATGCATTCTGCTTGAAAACAAACACGCATGCATAAATTTGCACGTATAAGCACATGCATGCACACGCTAACAGAGTGTCTATTGTAGAGCCTCTTTTGTACAAAAAAAACAACCTAAATGCAGAATCTGTCTTTATGAATAATATATTATAGTGTGATGATTAATCTCCATCTCAGCTTTAGAGGCAGAAATATTCCTCTACCTGAAATCTCTTACTTCCTATAATCTTTACTTCACTTTCAGAGGACTGTTTTGTGGTGTGACTTCCTTTTCAGTCAGAGCTCTCTTTGTGCAGGCGCAGAATGTGTTTTATTTGTATTTATGCATATGAATAGCATACGCTGAATGCCAATGATTAGATGGCTTAAGTTCCCCTTCAGAGTTCATATCCTCCATAAAACTGTCCAATTATCTGTTCATGAGCTGAGAGGTGGATATGTATGCCTGCGCCTGAAAGCATGCCCAACAGTGCCACCTAGCCTTTGAGAGCAGGGGGACACGCTTTGCAACATGCAACTTTTTTTTTTTCTGCATTCATCTCCACTCATCTTTGTGATCCATTCCAGCATTTCTTTATTGTCGAGCACACTTTTAAATACATGTGTTGCATCAACCGACGGTGAGTCATCACTTGCATTGTTTTAAATGATTGGTTTCAGCATACTGATTTGAAAACTTGTAAAATTTCAACGCATCATATAATATGCATACCTTGTCAGTAGTGCAGTATAATACCTCACTGTGAGCGAGTGAGTAATTTTTCGCTGTGTGAGTCTGAGTCTGAGCAGGGGGAGTCATTCTCTGCCTGATAACTGCCAAAATAACAGCAGATAATTAGGCCCTTTAGAGCACTGGGTGTCTCTTAACAAAGGCACCTGCGTTTCCTGTGGTGTTTGCCGTGCACCCCAAGTGATTGTCATTTTTAATCTTGCACTCCCGCTGAGACGTCTTTGGCGGTAGCCTGTTCTGTTGGGGAGGATGGAGGGGATGGGAGGAGGGAGAGGGGTGGGGGGGTCACCGAAGGGACCTGCACGCTTATGTGCATGTATGCTCGGTTGAACTGTGCATGTCGAAGCCTAAAGACTACATGTGTTTTTTTTGTTTTGTTTTTTTTTAACAAAAGGCAAACTTACAGAAAGTTGCCCGTTTATTCGGCAACCTGGATTCACATTGTAGATGTCCGAAATTCATTTTGACTTATTTATAGGGATTCGTGTTGCACAAAATTGTGCGTACTGTTGTGGTTTCACATTAAAAATCCATAATGTCTTGCAGTTATAGTGTATTTGTAGGAGCTATGCTGTTATGAGCAAAAAATTTACACCAGAAGTGTCGAGTTTAATACTTCCGTGACATATGTTACAGAAGTCTATATCTGGACTTGCTCTATGTGATCTTTGCAAAGCGTCCACACCCCCTGTGTGAGAGAGGTGTAGACACGCCCACTCTCTGAAGGGAAATGGGGCGTGGCTTGCAGCAACTCCTTTACTTTCAAGGCAACAGGCACAAAACCAAAATGTTTTTATTCTGCCTTAACACTGGGTACTTTTATGATGCATTACCTCTCATGTGGGGTGTTTTAGGTTAGATAGACTGTAATGCCTATATTTCTTTAATTAGTTTATTTATGATTGTACACCTGCCGTCCTACACTGAAAAGGGTTAGAATATGACCCCTTTAATATTAATTTGAATTATAACCTGTTCGTCATGAAAAGTGATTTAATGTATTAATTTGTGATACTGTCGTGAAATGTGACAGTATCATAAAATATTTCATGACGATATCACAAAATGTTAATGAGTGGGAGTGGCAGGGGGCACCGTTGGGGTTATGGTTATGGTTAAAAATAGTGACTGAAACTTGACTGCGTCACAAAGTGTGACACATTTCGTAACTGGGATGACAGTTCACAATATCCAGCCAAGAGTAAATGAAACAGAGATATAAAACAACATATAACTGGTATCTTTATTAGGAGTTGTTATTACATTTGTGTTTAATTCACAATTTAAAATATCTTAAATGTGCTTTTGGATATCTAAAGCTAACATATTAATAGCCAAAATGTGGTTTTAGATGTGTGACACTAGTTGAAAACATAAATTTTTATACATATTTTTCTTTTTATTTGTTAGCCACAAACTATTTTTAGATCGCAACAAATAAAAGGTGGATATCTAAAAAGGAAACTTGACCAGGCAATAGTTACTTTGGGGAAATTCTAGTAATCTTTAAGGTGATTCAAAACATATTTAGAAATTCCTAAAATGCATGTGCTAAGTTGCACCACTTTGCTGGCTAGTTTGGCGCTCATCGTTCATAGCCTGTTGCTAATTCCTTTGTGTTCAGTAGAAGATAAAAGACATATATAAAATACAAAAATATCACAATTGAAGGAAGCTCATGAATTAATTAAGCATGAGTGCTTTGAAATGTATTTTCTCAGTAGCATGCATGCTAACATTTACTGCCATCGCTAATCCATATTTACTAGAATTTCATGCTAGCGTTGTATGGGAGCGGTAGCATGACCAACTCTTATGAATGGCTAGAATTTAGATGTCCATCTGTATTCATATTTCAAGCCCAACCGATATATCGGTCGGCCAATATTATCGGCCAATATAAGCCCTTTTCAAAGTACTCACTATCGGCCGAAATTTTGCAGATAGAACGACGATAATTTCTCATAAACAGAACAGTTACTGAAATAATGTTTGTGTCGGCAATATAAAATGTCCTTGCACCATTTGTCCAGTAGATGGAGCTCTGACTCTATTCAACTGAGAGCTGCTTACACCCCTGCTTAAATGTGTTCATCACCGGCCCCGTAGTTCATCGTCACACTGCACTGATCGGCTGACAAAAGCATACAAGTAAGATTATAAGGATCTATATCCTTATCCTGAACCTATATCTAAGTTGCAGCAACAAGAGGTACAAGATCAGATGTATTCCACAACTCTTTTTAAGGATATGTATTTGCTAATTTCACAAAGGTTTAATTCTTGATTGCATTTTTTGAACTTGAAAATTCTTCTCTGTTATAAAGTTAATCAATGAGGACAAAGCTTCAACTTTTAGCTCATACCTTTTTTGTTAAGGGTCCAAAATTCATTTAAAAATAATAATAATAATATCGGCTGATTTATCAGCAAATCAGCCGATTTATCAATTATCAGCATTTTTTCTTCTAAATATCATTATTGGCATCGGCCTCAAAACATCCATATCGGTCGGGCTCTATTTATGTTTATAGAAAAAAAGATGCTGTATATTTGTAGCTTAATTGTGAGTTTGCTTGACATGAATTTATACACAGATGCATGTACAGATATGACTGGCAGCATTCCAGACTTAAATGTGCTGTAATTAGCACATGTTAAAATCTTTGCCCTTAAAACTGACCCGATAGCAGAGGTTAACGCCGGCAGTAATGAGCCGCAAAGGAAACTACTCATCTCCATTTATACGTTCTCCACTGTGGCTCGCTTGCGAGTGGACACGGAGGATGTTTGGACATATAAAGGAATGATTTTCAGTTGATGAGAGTGAAATGATTTGTTCCTAATGTCCCCACTTGTCCGACGACGATGACATAAAACACCCCCCCCCCCCCCCCCCCCCATCGCTTCCCAATAAAGAAACACAGAGCCAAATAAGCCCGTTGCAATTCCTCTCCAGCGCAGCCATCCACGTCCTGGACTGTGCCAGGTTGGGGAAATCATTGGAATTGTTTCCCCACCACCCCCTCCCAGCACACACCCCCTCCCGCCCTATCTTCATCTCCTTCTCCCCCACCTCCTCCTCTACAAAATGAGATGCCCGTGTCTGATTGCCTGAGCCAATTTGCAGACCCGTGTGGCACCCTTCCCTTCAGACCTGGGCATTGTGCCGCTCGGTCCCTGGCAAAGAGACGAGGAATTATTTTTATCCCCCAAACACGCGGATATGCACCGATGATTTCGAATGCCTGCCTTGCACATTGTCGGGGATGATTTTGGCCAGGTGCCAAACCTATTATATTGATCTCTCTTTCTCTGTATTTCAATAGCTGCAGACAATGCAGATTTACTGCAGAACATATTAGAGAAATAAAAATCAGTCTCATGCTACAAACTTGCATAAGCTGATGGTATACATACGAGGGCATGAGTCTTTTATTCAAAACTTAGGTAAGAATCAGCACCTTTTTTGCAGACATCTAAGCAAATGTCTAATTACATTCTGAAATATTCTCATCATGTCATTGAGCATTACAACAGTTGAGCCATTATTTGTTCCTGCCTGTGCTTATTGCTTTGGCATCTCGATCTTTTCCCTTGGAGTGTGCTGCTGGCATGCCAGCTCTGGCTTTGGTTAGAAACGATGAGACCTCTGATGTTTGCAGAGGTCCACACGGGAATATTCAAATGTTGAAACTGGCAGGAAACAGGCTGTCAGCTAATGAGCGTGTCTATGAGAAAATGATTTGGTTGTTTCCTGAGAGGGAAATCACAGAGAATGGCTAAATGGGAGCTATCCGAAGAGACGGCGCCGGGGCTCGGTGTGCTGCAATGAAACCGTGTTGGGAGGCCAGTGGATTGGATGAACATGGTCTGTCTGCCTCGGTGCCAATGTCATTAGCGCTGAGGACTGACTGAGAACCACCATCGCATCCCTTTTGATTGCCATTAGAGCCTGGAGCCAAACATACAAGCAAACAAAGGGCCCTGAATGCACTTGGAGTGGAGGTTATGGCTGCCGCAAGGTGGCTTCAACGGCAAAGCTCTTATTGTCTGTTAACCAGCAATTTTCAGGATGTTTGGCACCAATCAGACAAACCAAACCGTCAGCTCTGTGTGGTAATGATCTCAATATCCAACATACAAATGGGCTTTGTAGCAAAGCTCTCTTACGTGACCAAACAATATTTAATCGTGACTCAGTTTTATTCCAAAGGGGGTAATCATTACCTCTGCCAAGGAGGCTGTGATTTCACATCCATTTATCTCTCTGTCCACTAGGATTACTAAAAAAAAAAAAAAAATTCATTAAGTTTTATTGAACTTGTTGGAAGTGTTGTTTGGTGTAAGAGGACACACATACCTCTTGTATCCCATTTAGGCCAAAAGGCTAGAATAGGGATATGGAATTGCTCTCAGTTTGTGCATCAGTCACACATTATTGTGCCCATGATAACTTCATCAAAATGTATCAGATTTTCACCAGTATTCGAACTGGCAATCCTAAATGAGTGCGTCTCTGAAGTCTTCCCATTTTTGCATGATAGTGCCATTCACTTTACTGAGCATAGTATTGATAATTAAGTATTGATAAATAAGTTATTATGCCCCAACAGACATTGAGGATATTTTTAAATATTATCTGGATTTTTTTTTTAAATCATTACCTAAATCAAGCCATCGCAAAATAAACTAATAATAGAAAATGAAAGGCATTATAGGGTTCTACACACCATAATATAAATGTACAAGTAAATATACATCTGTGTGTCATTCATACCAATCAATCACTAATATTTTTCTGATTATTACATGCTTAAGACTTATATCCCACTAGGCTGCATCCTTTTTGAGATATACAAAAAACAAAAAAAACAAAAAAACAGTTATACATCTGGATTTCTCAAACAAAGCAAACATTTGTGAGAGCAACACAAGCACAAATCAATTATTGGGCAAACAAAGAAATCAAGGACAAAGTGGCTGTGAAGAATTTCCAGCAAGCGTACGAACAGAGTTATTTAGTTTCCTGTTTGTGAGGGTTTGACAGCAAGGTTGTCTGGCAGAGAGGGACAGAAAAATAGACATGAGACATTTTGATGAGTGACTGACACGAGATGAAAAAAGTGCAGGTGTTTCTTCGTCTGCTTCCATTTCTGGGTGGTTTTCAGATTGTTTTTGACTACAGCACCATGGATAGCTCCTGTTTACTAGTGCAGGGCTAAATTATTGAAACCCATAAAAGCAAACAGTCCATCGTAATTTTCGGTTTAGCCTGAGAGGTGTGAAACCTACTCCGTCTCACGATTTAGACCAAACAGAATGTCTGATCAGCTGAAAGAAGTGGTTTAACTTTTTAGCAATGTGATTTTTTTTTTTTTTTTTTTTTTTTTTTTAAGTGAGAGAGACCAGGATGGGGGTTGTCGGAATTCAAACTTGCAAGCAGCAAAGCAGGTCCAGCAAAGCAGGCTGTCATCTTTCACCTTCCTGGTCTCTCCCAAAACACAGTGTCTATAGCTTGTTCTGTCTTTTCCTGTTGGCAAGAACACAATTTTTTAAAATGGGTTGTAGGTCTCTTATTTTTGGTGTGAACCTTGGTTCAAACTTTCAGGTGTGAAAACAACCAAAGAATGATTACGCCATGGACTAAACAGGTTTTTGGTACTACTGAGAATCCAGCCGCTGCATGCTGTGACCTACACAAAAATATATGGGCAGCAATTGGCAGGTAGAGGTCAAAAATTTTAAAGAATTCAGTCATTTTGAAAGGTATATCTTATTACTTAGCTAATCATTAGAATTCCAAAATGGTATACTTTGGCCTAACTTTGCCTGAAAGTTTTGGAGTTAAGGGTAAAAACAGCAAAAATGTTGACAAAGTCTGGAGAGGAGTTAAAAATTAAAGGAAAAAACATAATGCAAAATACAGGTTGATTGAATAGGATTTGAAAAAGGAATAGTTTGCAATATCTGTTTTGCTTTGTTATCATGTTACGTGGTAAAATATGTTTTACATCGTAGAATTCAGTGGTCATAGAATCCAATAAATATTGAACTTGTTCCCCCGTTACGTTGGAGAAGAAGCATTCAAAACAGTAAAAACTATTGCTTATTTTCTCTATTAGCTCATACAGTAATTCACATCACATTTTACCAGAATTGGAGCAACTTAAAAATTTTTGCCCCTCAAGCTGACCATATTTGCTGTTTTTACCCCATAACTCCATCACTACTATATATAGACAGCCAAAACTATACCTTTTTGGAATCCTTATGATCAGACAAATATGGCATACTATTCAACATGATTGGAGCCTTTTTAGATTTTGACCATTGTGTGGTATTTCATTGAGCCCTACCTGACTACAGCAGCATCGCTGAGATGATTAGCATACATTTTTGTGTAGCGCTTGATATGCTAAGACTGGATTGGTGGTGATGTTTGTTCACCTTAGGTGGAACCAGGTCAGATCAAGCCTGGGACTCACTCACTGCAAAATCCATCACACCGCGGAGCCACCTTGGGCCCTGAGCGGAAACCACTAAGCCAGACAACCGGTTCAATTAGGTCCAAATTGGTTGCGGGTTCATGGATTAGATCTGAGATTTGAGATCATGACAGCATTGATGACATTTATGTATTTGAGGATCCTCAGGCATCACTTATACAGTTTCAGTCATTGGTTTTACACAACTATTTTTGTGAATGTTTGGGTGATTCTGTTTTTGTGCAGGATCTACTCGTCAATCCCATAAGACTCCTCTGGCAAGGGTCCCATTAGAACCCGTCTCTTGAATGTGAGACGGCTTGATGGTGCTCAGATTGAGAGAGTATTGTCAGAGGAGCTGCATGTGACTAATCAGGACTGGGCTCGGCTCCCTGCCTCCCAAACCGTATTCTGCTGATTCAAAAGGCCGCTGAGATTTGGCGGTAATGGAAAAACATGATGGGGACTATCAGAGAAAGTCAAGAAATATCTTACATGATATTGCTTGGGTTGCTTTGGTTGGTGTCCAACACAATATCAGCAGAAATCCATTATGGGATTCATTATATGATGTAGAAAAACTGATTGATCCACCTGGGTGTCAATAATCAGCTACAAACTACGTTACGAAGCAAACATAAGGGTTACTCACATCTTGTTCTTGGCTGCCATATGCTACCCATCTATCTTTCTTTCACCACCTTTTTATTTCTTCTCCTCCTTCCTCTGGGTTTCTTTGTGGTTCCTGCACATAAAATGGGGAGCAGCATTGAGGCACCAATTCAGAACTCATTTGTAGTGCTGCCGGTTCCCTACCCACTCAGCGTTTGCCGAGGGGACCCAGGGGAGCCCTATCACAGCTCTATATGCAAATGTCTTTGCACCTGGGCAACGGCGTGGGCATGCTGGGACCGCCAGCTTATTTATGTAAATTGTTGGTAGATGGTCGCAACCCAACGCAGAGCCAGCCACAGAAACCGGAGTCTGCAGGTGGCACCAAGTGGAAAAATGGGGAAAACGCTGAGGAGGTTCATCAAATGGGGGACATTTGGTAAGTCTTTCTATAATTTGAGTAACGTTTACGTGTTTGTTCCCCTACGCCTCCAGGTCCTTTGTCCAATTTCTACTAAATATGATATGATGGTCATCTCTGGTATTGCCCTTCAAGTGTTTGTTTTGGCAAAGGTCATGGTCATTGTGGGGTCAGTGGTCAAAATTTTGATTTTTCAGTCCGATGTTCACCAAACCTGGCACATGTTGGCAGGCTGTGAAATTGCCATTTTAACAAATGTCAACCATTTGGGTCAAGGTCATTGGAGTCAAAGGTCAAAATGTAGCTGTTGTTTAACCATTTTAAGTTTTGCATCAATCTTGGCATACGTGGAGGTGGGTTGGAGAATTGCCTCGGTAAGGTCAAATTTGCCACAGGTCAATCCTGAGGGTCAAGGTCATTGGTAACCTACTGTATACAGGCTCTAAGGCCCATTGCTGCTGGTGCTCACCTCCAGAGTCCATAGTGTGAAGCAGATCAGAGTCTATGACTCCTCAACTGAGGCTGGTACCCATTTACAGTAAAGTTGACTACCTACTCACTCATTGGGTTCAAATGTCAAAATGCAAGTTTTTCACTCTGATTTTGACCAGACTTGCCATACATATGGAGCTGGATTCTGGACTTACCCAGGCAAGGTCAAATTTGTCATAGGTCAGTCTTTGGGGCAAAGGTCATGTCTGCCTGTCTGTTTGTTGCCCTACCATTTATATGCTGTTTTGCTGATTTCTACCAAACGTGACATGTCAGTGAAGCTTGACCATGCAAATAGACTGGATTTTTGGAAATCACATTTGTTCAGTTTGAATATCAAAATCTTGGGTCTTTGCCAAAAAAAAATTTAAGGGCAAGTTCAAGGTCAACCTTCATTGATATTCAAATTTGATAGAAATCAGAAAAAGGGCCTAGGATGGGTAGGCCAACAAATATATCCTGTATTTATTTACAACCATTTACCATATATACAGTATATCCATAAATACAAGTTCAGCCAGAAGTCAATCATTTGGATGAAGTTTAAAGTGCCTGGGGTCAAATGTCAGCTTGCCATAGTCCTTAGTGGTATACTTGCATCTTCACATGTAGATATTTGACAAATGTGCTTTGTGTTCAAACAGCCATTGCTGAAAATCCCAAAAGTGAGACTACATGGTTGCGCAGTGTAATTGACGCTTAATAATGGAAATTCAACTTTTGCACGCATTTGTGTTTCTGTGAAGTCGAACATGATAGGAGTGCTCAAACACACACACACGCCCCACAAAGGTGTCTGTTTATTATCACAACACCACTGACAAGAGGCAATAACACTGAATGTGTTAAGGCGCTCCACAGCCAGAGAGAACAAAACCAATCTCAGCGTCTCAGCTGGCCCCGCCTCCCAACTGGGCCGCGCCGCTGTGCGAGACATCACACAGGAAAACGCTTCCTTGTCGCAAACACAACAAGCCACATTAATGTGCAAATGTATGCAAGGAAATTTCAGAAAAGCCAAAATCACCGAGCCAAACATGGTAGCTGTGCACAAATTGTTGGGATTATGAATAATTACTGCACATTCTCTGGAACTTTCCTTTCAAACAATGACTTCAGCGGTTTAATTGTAGAAAACTCAAAAGTGGCGGGCAGGAGGTAGAACTAGCAAAGCTCATTTATGTATGTTAAATTGTTGGGTAAGCATCGGTGCAGAAATCAGCATATTTGTTGTCATCGTCTCCGCCAACATTGTCTATGATGTAAAAAAAATATATATATATTGGAATAGTTACAATTTCTGACTTTACTCACTTAACAAATTCCCTCATTCTTTAAAGGTGTTGTGATCAATGCTTTGCTGATCCACTACTAACAACTTTAAATGAGTCATTGCTACAAAAAAAAAATCAAATTTATTCCCCTTTAAACCCATAACCAGATTATAGTTTGGCCAACTTGTTTGATATGTAGATGTCCATCAACCCCAGAATTGCCTTTTAAAAGGCGTATTTTGGCAAAGATCAAGGCAATTGGGAGTCAGTGGGGAAAATTTTAGTTTTTCCACCCCAATTTGGACTAAACTTTTTGCACACACACACACACGAAGGTAGATTCTGGAATTACCCAGGCGACGTCAAATTTATTAAATGGTACCCCCACATGCAGGAATTAGAAATCGTATAAACATGACCAATCAACAGAATCATTTTCTGAGAAACGCTCCTCTGTTTAACCAGCAAACTTAATTTTCCCTCTGAAATATTTCTGACTTTTATTTCACATTTTATTTCTTCTTTCATATCTCAAAAGGTCAAAATCATTTACAGTGGCTGCTTTGATTAATGAGATAAAAAATACACTGAACAGTTCATCTGAGGTCATGTCAACTTTCTGTTGGTCACATAGTCTTTGGCCTTTGATCTTAAAAGGTCAAGTTCAAGGTCATAACTATTTAACTCTTTTTTTTTTTTTCTGCTTTCTGAAGATGGCTGTCCTGTGTGCTAACCTGACCTTTGCTGTCATAAAACACAGCACGTTGTCAGATCAGCAGAGACGCCTGATAAAGTCTTCGGATGTGTTGTGCACTGTGGGACCTCCATACCCAGCCACCAGCAGCGTGTTTACAAGAATTTAAACAGTATTGGCCACTGAGGAAGGGGATCTGAGAGAGCGCCGTTCTGAGAAGCCTGAGAACGGTACACCAGCCTGATGACTGACAGCTTCGATGCTCAGGATTGAGCCTTTCACCTTCTGGATCAAAACTGCAGGACCAGAAAAGAGGCGTGAGATGCAGTTGTTAAGAATGATAGTTTACGTCTCTTTGTGGTTTGATTGAGGGTGGTAACAAACCCGGGTTTGTTACCGCCGTGACATAAGTTCCTTTTTTGTTGTTGTGTTTTTTTTAATCCAGATGAGTCCATCACAAGGAGCCGATGAAAGGCGGCTGTGGTGATACGGACCCAGAAAGAGAAAATGTCAAGGAAGCAAATGACTTAAAGAAAAGCAGAATAAAGGGAGGGGAGGGGATGAAGGAGGGCTGGGATGGCTGTTGTTATTGTGTTTGATGTAGTGCTTGACAAGAGAGGGAGAGTTTAGAGATGCTTGTGTAGTAGGAGTCAGAGGAGGAGAGGGTTCATTTAAATGCATGCTCACTCAGAAGCATGCAGAGTGTCTGTCTGCTGAGAATTCATCACGGCCTCGCTGATAAAGCCTCGCTCTCTCAGCGAGGGGAACGCAGAGACGGATCGCTCTCTCGAGGTGAGATTGCCTCGTTGTGGACGGACACTTATGTTGAAATAGTACACAAAGGCTGACTGATATTACCGTGGCACTTTTCGTCCGGTCTTTCCTCCATTCATGCAATCCGTTATTTCTTCACGTTGACCAAGAAAGTGTTCTCCGAGGACCAGAAGATGTAGATGAAAGTTTGTCAAAAAAAAAAAAAAATTCAGAAGGTTTTCAGAGAAATTTATGATTTTTCTTTTACAAATATTAACAGGATATAAAGCATTTCAGTCACTTCCATCGGCGGCTCTAATGGAGTGGGCAGATGGGGCTTGTGCCCCCAAAACTCTCAAAGGTGCCACCATAAAGTTGGTATTTTGGATTTAAAATTCTGTTTTCAGCCTAGGTTTTTCACCAAACCCATTCCCAGACTGATCTGGGCTCCATAGTACCAGTGAAACAAACTCATTTCAAGCTACATGTAACTTTAACCAGGTCTGCTCCTAATTTCCATACACGTCATGCTAAGATTATAGCCTGGCAACAATCCCAGACATGTACAGCAGGTGGCAGAGAAATTTATGGTATGTTCCAGAAGCAACATTATTTATTGATTGATTTTTATTCTATTATTATTATTATTATTTCTTGGAGACCAATAAGTGAAATTTTAGGAGTGAATGTGTCATGCTGTGTTAGCTGTCTTTTTTGTTTTAGTTTTTTCTAATTTTCCTGTCTGTAAGTTTCCTAACTGTAAAAAACAAAACAAAACCAATGCATTCATGTTTGAACAATAATTTTTATTATTATTTTTAATTTTAATCCCATTACATTTGTTCCATAAATCTGACTGATTAATTGTGTGAGATTTCCAACCATAAAATATCGCATTGATGGTGGCAAAATATTTGACCGTTTCACATTTGGTATATTACTCTGCGTCCTGACCGCTTTGCTACGCAGATGTCAATAATGGCGCTGTCAGCTGAGAGTGAGAGAAACTGGCGACACTGTTGCTACGGTAAGCTTTGCCAACTGAATTACTTACAGAAAAATAAACCGTGCAAACGATGGAATTGGATTAGAATGGGAACAACCCTGTTGTGTCTGATTTGCGGACATTAATGCTAGATTACAGTTGCAAATAGCTGTTTTACCGTTTTACCAAAACTCAGTTTGCAACTGTAAAATCCAGCATTAACGTCTGTAAATCAGACACAACAGGGTTATTCCCTAAATAACCGCTGGTTTTATTCCTATCAGTTATGATGATTTGAATTAGCATGTCTGTGCTGTGAACCTGAAGCTTAATTTAATGCAATATTTTCACATTTACCACTAAATAGTCAGATACCAACCCTGAAAAAGAAAAAAATAGTGGGGTATTTTGTGATTCATGCACCAGATAGCGTGCGATGAACTGTCATCCTGTCCAGGGTGGACACCGCTTTTCACCCAGTGGTCGCTGTGATAGGCTCTAGTCCCCCATTACCATTAATTGGAATAACTGGGTATGAAAAATGAACGAATAAAGCAGCGAGTGTTCTGATCTGATTGGTTCTGTGCACAAATGCAGGTCATTAACTTTTCAATGAATCCTGGCAGTCAAATGTACTCTGTGACAGAAAATGCAGAACTGAAATTTCCCCCGGATTTATTTATGGTGAATCGTAAAGCTGTTGTACTGTAAGAAGCGGGGCTGTAACTCTGCAGTAATGTTGTTACTGCAAATCCAAAAGTCTAGTACTGTTCAGCCCCTGAGCACTGAGCAGTTTGGGGGCTCACTGACCTTCCTGACACAAGAGCACTTCCGGGTGAGAAATCCACTTCCACTGGTGTCGTCACTGCCCTCCGTGTGTATCCACAGTGGGTGTGATTACTCTGTTGAATAAAATCAAATTTTCTTCACAAGAAAATCTATCATTCAGCACAGTCTCTTTAACAGCATACAGTCAGACAATAACACATCAATTTTTATTTGTTTGTTTGTTCGTTTTTCAGAATTGTGAAAGGATTTGTGAGTTTTCCTGTCGTGGACTCGACACTTTAACATGAAGTACGTAGACGCTGTCTGGGTCTGAACTCGTTCACATGGACCAACATAATTCAATGACGCATCATTCAGCTTTGTAGGAGCAATTAGCACTGATCTGCAAATGCAAACAGGCGAACAATGGTCTCAGGTGTTAAGTGCTGTGAACGTGTGTGTGTGTGTGTGTGTGTGTGTGTGTGTGTGTGTGTGTGTGTGTGTGTGTGTGTGTGTGTGTGTGTGTGTGTGTGTGTGTGTGTGTGTTTAGGTGCATGTGTGCAGCAATATTTTTTTATTGCATTTACAAAAGTCTGCAGAGCAGTTGCAAAGCCTGGCTTTTAAATTTTAGCTTGAATTAAATATTTTATTCTTGACATTCTCTTACTATTGTTTTCTGAATTTCATGGCTGGGACACCTAAATATACACACTACAACACACCTTAAAAGACATAAAAGCGCAACAAAAATTACAACTAAATGGGCTGATCTGTCTAAATAATCAGTTTTCTGTTTATGTTAGGTTGTTGTGACGTCATTATTCCGTGTGCGTGCCGTACGTTAGGTTGTTGATGTGACGTCATTATTCCACGTGCGTGCCGTACGTTAGGTTGTTGATGTTACTTCATTATTCCACGTGCATGCCGTACGTTGCTGCAAAAATTCTTTGAATATTTGGAGTAAAGTGTGAATTTGCCTGTGATACTGGTTATATAGTGATATTCTATTTGCAGGTGAGTTTGTCTTTAAGCTGATTCAGCAAGCGAGGGGTTTGCTTATTCTGGCAACTAACCTTTGACCCTCGGACAGAACTTTCCTTCCTGCCTGCATGCAGAATCCTCCTCACAACCACGACTAGGGTTTTTTTTTCCTCCCTAACGCTCGCTAAAATAAGTCGATCTTCCATCTGCTTCCATTTCAGTCTCCTGAAAAGTTACTGTATTTTTTTTTCTTATTTATTCATTTTTATGTTGCACACCCCCACCACCCCGGGATCTTGTGATAGACAGGGAAACTTTTTCAGAGAGTGCAGGGGGTTTGGGGCTGACGTGGTGAAGTAGGCAGCAATTAGCATTGCGCTAATGAACTCCCTCTCATTATCGGTGAATCAACAGGCCTGTGCTAATTATGGTTAGCAGGACAGACTCCTCTCTCCCACTGCGATGGGCTTCAAGGTCCCTCCAGAGCTCCAAAACACCGGATGGTCTGCCAACAGCCACAGGTGCAAAGCGCTCACTGCCAATGTTAAAAACAGAACACCACACGTGCACGCACCCAAAAGCAGAGCCTTCACAAGCACACACCCTGCCTTCCCGTGCTATAGTCATGGTGGTGCAGATGGCCTTTTTTTGTTCCATATTTGTCAAATATGATGATTTCTCACCCAGTAATGAGCACTTAGAGAGGTATGATGTAATAATGCTGAAACTCACCTGGCACAAAATGTAACTTTAACACACACAATAAGCTCCATTATTCAAATTTAATTGTGCTGATAACTAAAACAAAAAAAAATTGGATTGTTGCACAACCATGCACAACCATGCAATGCTGTATGTGTTTACCTGGTTGTCCACTAATTCTTACAACAATTATCCACCTGAAAATTTCACATGGCTCCCATTTTATCAACATATCACCCATTATTGTCACAATTTTGACTTTTGTGATATTTTTTGATTGCTGTTTTATTGTTATAATGGGTTTTATTGTTTTGTTTTGTGTTGGTTAAATTTCTATTTATTTTATTGTGTATAATTTCTAATGTTAAAGCGTTTTGAATTATGCCGTTCAGTACTAAAAAGTGCTTTATAAATGAAGTTGTTCTTGTTGTTCTTAGTTTTTAATAAAATGTGTAAATTGTGCTACATAAGTGTTTGTAGACATGTTGAAATATAAAAAAAATTGACATTTCTGTATACTAAGAGATGCCTGTATGTGGGTGTACGTCTATATGTCCCTCTCTTGCACTCTAAAAAAAAAAAAAAAAAATTAATCGCTGTCTCAACAAGAAAAAGTGATGTAACAATTTGCATAGATTTTTTTAAATTTATTTCTACTTAACTAAAGTTATTTGAACTTAACTAGAGGAGTATTGTGGCATTAACTCAGTTGAAAGTTGAAATAACTTTAAAAAAATCTATGCAAATTGTTACATCACTTTTTCTCGTCGAGACAGCAGTTCCTTTTTTAGAATATGTCCAAATGGCACCTCGGAATTGAGCCAAATTTGGAACACGTGTACTTTGACACACATGGAGTGACATAGTCTATTGAGCACTTTAGTAGTAGTAGTAGTTGTTGTAATTGTAATATTTAAGGGGAGAGACACTTTAGCGCTACAGAACTGAGCCAAATATAGCACACATACACACTGACATACATTGAGTGACACTGGATACGTTTGTAGTAGTATTAGTTAAGGGAAGAGATACTTTTGTGCTGCATCTTCATCGGCAAGTATGCTAAAAAGTTGGTGTCATACTTTTCTATTCTCTATTTTTCCTTTGAACTTTTTACCTCTTCATTTTTACAAATCGCAGTAGCATAGTAGTAGTAATAACAGCTGTCTCTTCTTGAGGCAGCTTTAGCTGCATCCTAACAGTTCTCTGGAATCCAGCATAGGTGGGAGGTGATAGCTTTGTTGGTGAAGATGAAGTTTTTGTTTCAGTCTCTGAATGAAACCCATCCTGGCACAGGTAATCGGCTAGTATGCAATAAAATACATACAGACTGACACTTAAATATTTGCTGTATAGTACCACTGCACTGCAATGTGTTTCTAAATATTAGAATTTGACATTTCAGACCCAAAAAGGCAACCATCTTGGATGGTGGCGGCCACATTGGATTTGCACTTGGCAAACATTCTTTTATAAATGAGTACCCCATATTGGGTATATGTGCCACTTTTGGTGCTTGTATAACAGTTTCGATCATCCTCCTGATGTTTTCAGTTATCTACATTGCTGGTTGCACTTCCTCTCCATTGTCACTTTGAAGACAAAGTTATAGCCCAACTAATATTTAAAAAAGTCTTTCCAGTGAGGCAATCAAACACCAAAATGGTTGTTGGTGTCAGTCTACACTTTGAGCCATAAGGGGGGACCTGGGCTTGTAAAATCCCCCCCGCCCTGGCCTCCATCCATAACTTAAGCAGAGATCAGTGGCTAACACTCTTAATCCCACGGGGGTGCTTTCTGAGCTGTAATTTAAAAATAGCGTTTTAATAACACACCGCTGCTACAGTACATTAATCTCAGAATTAATTATCTGCCCCACCCCCAGCAGCCTATTTGCTCGAAAGAGGCCCTTTGCTGCATTTCTTCTGTTTTAGTTCTATTTATTTCACAAGTGAGTGCGTAAGGAGATGCACGCCGAGTGTCTTGTGTTGAGTGCAGTAATTACGCAGTTCTGAGTGTATTACGGCCAGTATATGAAAGATAGTGAGCGAATCAGAGCTGCAGGGTGCCAAAAAAACCCCAAAAAAAACAGACTGTAAGGTGAGAAACTGAAACTGCCGTGTACCATAAAGAAGAGACGGGGACACTTGAAATAACTACAAGGACACTCAAAGTGTGTATTAGTGCAGCAGATAACTGAAATAATCCTTCGAATAGTGATGCAAGCAGCAAATTCAACACAAATACTCCCTAAACATTACTCTTTAAAACAAAACAACAACAAAAAATTGGCCACTTGAATTTTCAATAGTCGGCCACATAAGAGTCAATTGAAGAATTATGCAGGAGTCAAAATTTAAAAAATGCTCCATTCATATTTTAAGCTATACCATATTATTTGTCTGATCACAAACATTCCAAAAAGGTATAGTTTGGACTATCTATGACTGAATGTTATGGGGTAAAAACAGCAAGAATGTGACAAATGTCAATTTCAGTTTGTACAGGGGTTAAAAGTTAAAGTCGGTCAAATTTTGGTGAAAAGTGGTGCAAATTATTGCTTGAGCAAATTGGATTAATAAATGGAACAGATTAGACTGTGTTGAATGCTTTATCTCCAAAGTAAAGGTCAAAGGTCACTTTTTAATGCTTAATACTTTTAATGCTTTTTTTTTTATGCCTATTTTGACTATTATTATAGACATCCGGTGAGAGCAGCAAAGAGAATTTCATTGCACAGGGAAATACGTTTCTTACTGTACATATGACAATAAACCTTTTGAACCTTGAAACAATGTTGCTATCCTTTGGATTCTATGACGTGACATATGTTACCCCGTAACGTATCAACTAAGCACGACACATGGTGCAAACTATTCCTTTTTAAAACCCTATTCCTCTGTAAATATTCTGTTATCAGCTGCACAATCCTGGAATTTTGCTTTGAAATTAGAATTATTTATTACAAATTTGTACTGCATTTCTTACAATACAGTAGCTATAAAGTGTCAAGTCTGGTAGTGTGTGCTGGTGCCCCGCGTCGCTGCATCCACAACACCATGGAGACACCTTGGATGCTGGATGGCAACCACCACAGCCATGTGAAGCATAGGCGTCCGGGGATAAGCACGGCCCAGGATAAGTCCTGTATGTGATCTACTTTTGGGAAATTTATCAAAATCTCAAAAGCAAAAAAAAAAAAAAAAATCACCATCTCGCTATGTGAAATAAATGACCAAGAATCCACATTCTGATCAAGAAATTTTAATGTGTTGTTCCTCTTGATCAGATTGACATATTTAATCAAGTTTAATGAAGTTTCATTATTCATGGACACCCCCTCCCCCCTGAAATTCATGGACAGGATATCAAGGTGCAATCAAGGGGAGGAAGGTCTTCTGGTTGGTGGGTTCAGAGTCTCACTGCTTTTTGCAGATGATGTGGTTCTGTTGGCTTCATCAGCCTGTGACCTCCAGCACTCACTGGGTCGGTTCTCAGCTGAGTGTGGAGCGGCTGGGATGAAGATCAGCACCTCTAAGTCTCAGGTCATGGTTCTCAGCAGGAAACAGATGGACTCCGGGTTGCGAATGAGATCTTGCCCCAAGTGAAGGAGTTCAAGTACCTCGGGGTCTTGTTCACGAGTGAGGGGACAAAGGAGCATGACAGCATGGTGCAGAATCCAAATCCAAACACCAAAATGTAATGATATTTTTAAATAATACTAATAACACTGAGATTTGTGGAGGCCACGTATTGCTGTGTTAAAGAAATTTTAACACTTCACATGTAAGTGTTGTTCTGACTGAAAATCATTCGTCTAATAATTACTAATCAATTGATAACTGACATTTGTAAAATTCTTTAGTACTGCCCAATCCCCAAAATTATTAAATCATCTGGATTCTGCATCTGTATCCTGATGAAGACCAAAAAAAATAATATATTTGTCAGCTTGATTATAAATGATTATTTCAAAATGTTTTGCCTGCTAACAGATAGACAAAAGCCAGTAATCACATAACGTCTTCGGCAGAGGGACAAAAGTGAAGCGTAATCAAAATAGCTGTGGTTTGAAAAATAACTTAATGCTCATTTACAGTTTGTAGAAGAAAATGTTTTTAATTAAACGTCACTTCCAGCTACAGAAAATCAATTCCGAAGAGAAATTAAAGAGGACAACGGGACTGGAAGCCAGGCTGAAAGGCAACGCAAATATTCAAATACAATATTAAACTGTGATAAATAAAATATGAGCTTTCTTTGGCAACATAGCACTCAAGCATCAGGGGATGTGGGCACGTAATGCACGTTAATGAAACACGGGGCACCGCGTGGAAACGCCCAGCGATCATGGAAGGTGACGATCGTGTCGGTGAGCCCTCCGGCTGCACGCTGACGTGAAATCATGTTGAACACCAACAGTGATTATTAGTGCACGAGCTACCGATGTTAATAAAGAGACTCCTTCACATTGTGTTGTGCTGATTGACGGGTTGACCTCTATCGTCCGGTCTCCACAGATGACGGCGAACTCCATTCGCGAGCATCGCTTTTTGACTCCTCGGCTGAACAGTGGCAACGTGCGTGAACTCAGGTGTCTCCGGGGTCTGTGTATCAGAGATAACCTTTCTACTGAAGTGCAGTTCCAACCTCCTGACCCACACACCTTCCTGCTACCACATCAGAGGATCTGGATTGTGGTTAAACTCAGAGACATGAGACACGGTCTGAGGTTGACACGCATGATGGATGACAACGGGTTTGTCAGAGTGGATGCAATAAGAGGAGACAATGTAAAGTGTAAGCTTATATTTAAAGAGGATGAACAGAGATATAGGATCAAGGCAAATACAAATTGTCCATCGCTGGGGGACCCACTTGACCATTCGTGCAATCTCACACACACACACACACACACACACACACACACAAATCTATTGACTAATACCAGCATAATCAGCTTGAATTTCTCTAGAAAAGCACCATGCAGGCGGTGCTCCTGAGGTTGAGCCACTGCTGTGATTAACACACTTTCAGTGTCAAAGGTCGCATCCTGACAATCAGCTGTGCACAGTCTAAAGCTAGCATTTGGAGACGTGTCCACCTCTGCTTTGGTGTTTACAGGACACATAATCTAAGCATCGCAGACAATAATCTGATCTTTCCAGGATCAATAGCTACCCTGATTGCAGCACTTGAGAGACTGAGTGAGGAGTCCGAGTGTCCTGAGTCGTGTCTAAGATCCAGACCTTCAATGCTTTCCTGGACTCAGCCGTCATCTGTAGGTGACTAAACATCTGGAAATCCAGGGAAGAACATTCACATCTCCAGGTTCTCAGCCTTTGAGATCAAAAGGTGCCAGAAAAGCATTTATGGCTGCCATGTGCCTTTTATTAAGGCGTGGCTTCCCTCTGGCCACTCTACCATACAGGCCTGATTGTTGGATTGCTGCAGAGATGGTTATCCTTCTGGAAGGTTCTCTCTCCACAGAGGAAAGGCCACCTCCCTTCTACCCCGATCACTCAGTTTAGGTGTTTGGCCAGCTCTAGGAAGAGTAATGGTAGATCCAAACCTCTTCCATTTACACATGATGGAGGCCACTGTGCTAATTGGGACCTTCAAAGCAGCAGAAATGTTTCTGTACACTTCCCCAGGTTTGTGCGTTGACAATCCTGTCTCTGAGGTCTACAGACAGGATGCACCTGAGCTCAATTTTGAGCTTCATGACAGGCTGTGAATACTTATGTACATGTGATTCCTTATCGTAAATAAAAAATAAAAAATAACTTTTTTTCATGTTGTCATTATGGGCGGCACGGTGGCTTAGTGGTCAGCACTGTTGCCTCACAGCGAGAAGATCATGGGTTCAATTCCTGTGGCCTTTCTATGTGGAGTTTGCATGTTCTCCCTGTGTTTGCGTGGGTTTCCTTCGGGTGCTCCAGTTTCCTCCCACATCCAAAGACATGTGGGTTAGGTGGATTGGGATCTTTAAATTGTCCTTAGGTGTGCGTGTGGATGTGTCTGTGTTTGTTTGTCTGTCTGTTTGTGGCCCTGTGACAGACTGGCGTCCTGTCCTGGGTGTACCCCGCCTCACGCCCTATGACTGCTGGGATAGGCTCCGGCCCCCTGCGACCCTTAATTGGACTAAGTGGCAGAAGATGGATGGATGGAAGGATGTTGTCATTATGGGGTGTTGTTAGTAGAATTTTGAGGGGAAAAATGAATTTACTCCATTTTGGAATAAAGCTGTAACATAACAAAATGTGGAGAGAGTGAAGCGCTGTCAATACTTTCCAGGTGCACTGCAAGTGAAACCAATAGGTTGTCCAGCATGGTTGTTAGCAATCATATTCACACAAAAAAAATTAAAAAAAATTAAAATGTCAATCGTTGGCAACTGTTTTGAATTTGGGTTTTAAAATATGGAACCCAGAAGCCAAATTCTTCCATATGACATGTTTGATAGTAAATGTCATGGGCCATAATGTTCGCTCTTGCAGGCCACATCTGGCCTGCGGGCTGCCAGTTTGAAACCCATGTGTTTTTAAGGGCCACAAAAGAACCAAAAAAAAAAAAAAAATCTGGATTTTATTTGTTATGCAATGCTGTAGCCTTACTTTTCTTTTTTCCCTCTCGCCCTTATTAATTCTCTCACATTTTCATGTTTCAATTAACATTTGAGTTATGAAATATACAATCCAAAGCATGACAAAATGACATACATTTGTGCCGTTTGTGACACGACTGCACTCACACTTCTCTGCCTCCTACATGACATCCTATTAATGTTGTTTTTATCCAGGCAGGTGGTTGTCAGTAAAAGTCATTTTGTCAATCAGTTTTTTTTTTTTCCCCGGACTGTCTCTTTTTCAAACGAAAAAATAAGTTGCTAATTTTGTCAGTGCTCTTTCTAGACACTGCAGGTTTAATTGCTAATTGTTAACTGGGAATGAATGCATTTGCATATTAATTAGTTAGCCCATTTGCATTTTTAATTTGCTGCCTTCAAAGGGGGTGAGATAAAAGGTCGCACAATTCCGAATAATTTAAATAATTTATGCTCCATTGGTGAAAAGAAGCCGAACAGAAGTGTTCTGCGGATATTAACCCCTGAGAGCTTTTACCGAATAAAGCACTCCAAAAATTGTTTTAACAAATCTAATTAAACGGAAAAAGGTCTGAACACACAGCCACCCAGAGCACAAGCAGCCAGAGTGTGTCCTCGGGAACAAAAAAAAGCTCGGGAGAGAGCGTTGAAGGGTGTGTGGACGATGGGACTTTCAGCCTTCCATCCTCTCCTCGTCTTTTCATCGTTCACGTTGATCAAACAACCCGACGGGAACGCTGATGGACTCGGTGCACGCTAATAGTCTTTCTCTCTGAAGTTAAGCAGCTCTTTGCAAACATGTTCTATCCCACAAGCAATCAAAGAGATGCATGTAGCGCATCGGATCCTTGAAAGTTATCCGGCGCTAATTTCAACTCTGCATCCAAGTTGTCATCGTAATGAATCAAATACGATAGAAGGATGGGTTACTCACGCTATGCCGAGCATCCCATGCAGGGAATTTGTACGACTGTTAGTGTGATTGCTCTTGTAGATAAGTTAGGACATATTTCCCGCATGTATTTTTTTGTTTGGATACTGTATTCGAAAGTAGAAAAAACTGGGGTGTGTTGCCGACCTATCCGCCCCACCACATTGGGATTTGGTACAACAGAATATTGGCAGTTCTGCTTTGTGTTTAGGCTGATTGCTTAGAGCTGGAATATGAAAAAGTGAGGAAAAACTACAGCTGCAGACTGATAATAATTTATAATATTCAATCATCTGTTCAGGACAGTGGGGATCATTTGAGGTTCTTGGTGAAATGCAATCATGTCTAAATTTAGACTTGTTGGAGAAGCAGTCTTTTAGGATGTCCAGGTGAAATTTGGTGCAAATCAGATCAATCTTTTCCAAGTTATCATGGATACAATAATTACTGTTTTCAGAAAAGTGGGCAATTCTTAGAGGGTCTTAATGAAACCTTATTGCGTTCAAATTCAGAGTTGTTCAAGATACACTTATTGAGGATATTCAGCTTAAATATGGTGAAAATACAACAAATTTTATTTAAGTTATTAACCAGCACAATAATCAATGCTATATTTCGTAAAAGTGGGTGGTCCTTAGAGAGCCTTGATGAGACCTGATCATCGCTAATTTGAAACTCATCTGAAATACACTCATTTAGGGTGTCCAGTTCAAACTGGTGCAAATCAGATATGTTTAATTCAAGTTATCACAGGTACAAGAATCAGTGCTCTTTTCAGAAATGTACGCAATCCTTAGAGGGTCTTAATAAAGTTTGATCACGTTCAAATTCAAAGTGGTCCAAGATACACTCATTGAGGATATCCAGCTCAAATATGATGTAAATTCAACTAATTGTATTCAAATTATCAACCAGCACAATAATCAATGCTATATTTTGTAAAGTGGGTGGTCCTTAGAAAGCCTTGATGAGATCTGATCATCATCAAATTAAAACTCATCTGAGATACACTTATTTAGGATGTCCAGTTCAAATTTGGTGAAAATCCAGTAAATTTTATTCAAGTTATCACCGGCACAATAATCAATACTATATTCAGTGCAGTTGGCAGACAAGATTAGAGGATCTTGATAGCGCCTGCTCATGTTCAAATTCATACTCATCTGCGATACACCCATTTGGGATGTCCAGTTCAAATTAGGTGACAATCAGCTAAATTTTGTTGAAGTTATAAGCACAAGAATTAATACTCAGTTCAGCAAACTTGATCAACTCGATCGTGCTCAAAGTTGACCTCGATCGAGAGACTTTCATTTAGAATGTTCCTGCCAAATTGGGTGAAACTCCAATACATTTTGTTCAAGTTATGTTGGGCGCACTAATATGTGACTCATGCGCGCACTGACATAGTAGATTTCTACTATGGGGTGTTCTGTGCTTGTTCTGTTAGACCTCAGTGCTGCTTTTGATACTGTTGACCATAAAATTTTATTACAGAGATTAGAGCATGCCATAGGTATTAAAGGCACTGCGCTGCGGTGGTTTGAATCATATTTATCTAATAGATTACAATTTGTTCATGTAAATGGGGAATCTTCTTCACAGACTAAGGTTAATTATGGAGTTCCACAAGGTTCTGTGCTAGGACCAATTTTATTCACTTTATACATGCTTCCCTTAGGCAGTATTATTAGACAGCATTGCTTAAATTTTCTTTGTTACGCAGATGATACTCAGCTTTATCTATCCATGAAGCCAGAGGACACACACCAATTAGCTAAACTGCAGGATTGTCTTACAGACATAAAGACATGAATGACGTCTAATTTCCTGCTTTTAAACTCAGATAAAACTGAAGTTATTGTACTTGGCCCCACAAATCTTAGAAGCATGGTGTCTAACCAGATCCTTACTCTGGATGGCATTACCCTGACCTCTAGTAATACTGTGAGAAATCTTGGAGTCATTTTTGATCAGGATATGTCATTCAATGTGCATATTAAACAAATATGTAGGACTGCTTTTTTGCATTTGCGCAATATCTCTAAAATTAGAAAGGTCTTGTCTCAGAGTGATGCTGAAAAACTAATTCATGCATTTATTTCCTCTAGGCTGGACTATTGTAATTCATTATTATCAGGTTGTCCTAAAAGTTCCCTGAAAAGCCTTCAGTTAATTCAAAATGCTGCAGCTAGAGTACTGACAGGGACTAGAAGGAGAGAGCATATCTCACCCATATTGACCTCTCTTCATTGGCTTCCTGTTAATTCTAGAATAGAATTTAAAATTCTTCTTCTTACTTATAAGGTTTTGAATAATCAGATCCCATCTTATCTTAGGGACCTCATAGTACCATATCACCCCAATAGAGCGCTTCGCTCTCAGACTGCAGGCTTACTTGTAGTTCCTAGGGTTTGTAAGAGTAGAATGGGAGGCAGAACCTTCAGCTTTCAGGCTCCTCTCCTCTGGAACCAGCCCCCAATTCAGATCAGGGAGACAGACACCCTCTCTACTTTTAAGATTAGGCTTAAAACTTTCCTTTTTGCTAAAGCTTATAGTTAGGGCTGGATCAGGTGACCCTGAACCATCCCTTAGTTATGCTGCTATAGACTTAGACTGCTGGGGGGTTCCCATGATGCACTGAGTGTTTCTTTCTCTTTTTGCTCTGTATGCACCACTCTGCATTTAATCATTAGTGATTGATCTCTGCTCCCCTCCACAGCATGTCTTTTTCCTGGTTCTCTCCCTCAGCCCCAACCAGTCCCAGCAGAAGACTGCCCCTCCCTGGGCCTGGTTCTGCTGGAGGTTTCTTCCTGTTAAAAGGGAGTTTTTCCTTCCCACTGTCGCCAAGTGCTTGCTCACAGGGGGTCATTTTGACAGTTGGGTTTTTTCTGTAATTATTGTATGGCTTTGCCTTGCAATATGAAGCGCCTTGGGGCAACTGTTTGTTGTGATTTGGCGCTATATAAATGAAATTGATTTGATTTGATTCTATATCTGCCTTCTGTCCTTGTGGCCGGCGCGGAATAAAAATCTTTTCCATTTTTGGGTGTAGGGAGCTGATAATTTCTCTCCCTCATCTTGAACCAGGTCCTGACTTCATTGTGAGACTTTCTCCTCTCCTTTGTCCCGGTGATCTTAATTACAGGCCCCGGGCCCCGAGCAGAGAAGCCCATTTAAATCTGAACACATCCAGCTTTCATTATGGGTTTGGCATTTGGTCTTTGTGCCCATGCCCTTAAATTACATGCTGCCAATCCTAGTGGGCACGGGCAAGATGAGGAGCGGAGGATGAGGTGAAAAGAGGGGGCCACGGGCTGCTCTCCGTTCTCATCGACAGAAAGTGTTCCCCCTGCTCCTCCAACACCACCCTCCCCTTTTTTCTTCTGCCCTCTTTATCGCCAGATAACTTATGTAAAATAGCAGATGAAACCCATTCCCATTCACGTCGGCCTGATTGTCAGAATAAGCTTGCATTCCTTTGAAAAGTGATTGACCGTCTGAAAGGGTACAAATTAGGGGCCTGTTCATCTTTTCTTCTCTGGTCGTGAGGTTTATTTGCGGCAGATTCACCCAGGCCCAAAATTAAGTGAACTCAGGCAGGGATGAATGGGAGAGCTTTGATTGAATAATTGATTTCCTTTGTGCGGCCTGTGTTTAAGAGGGATAACTAGACATCCTTTGGAGTGTAATGATTGTAATTACTGCGATGACTGGTCATGTCAAATATGACACAGGAAAGGACTGTTATTAACCTTTATTCTCCACATAGGAAAAAAAACTAATCCACTCTCCTCTCGTCTCTCCCTGTCTGCATATTGGTTTCACCTCTGGTGAAGGCATGGCTGCAGTATGTTGAATGCATGGATGAACTTATTCCCTGTCTTCTTCTCCTGGTCCATGAACAATAGATGGGTAATTGACTGTGCAGCTGGAGTCACTAGCGTGTCAGTGACTCACACAGCTATTGAGCCTTGGGGTAATTCTCCAAGTACGATGCATTATAGCTGCAGATTTTAAGTGCAAAAGATCTGAGTTATGGCCTTTTTCCTCTGTCAAATTCCCACACGCCTTGACCTCTCACACAGTAAAATCAGAATTGGGCTTTTATCCACTTGATGCATTTGGAGGACTTGGTCAGAGAGACATTTATCACTCTGGATCTTCAGCCTCTGAGACTGGGAGACAGTCAGGAAGAGCTTATTGAGCTTTTTGACAAGTTAGGGGTAAATTAAATGTGAAAAACACAAGCTGGTTGTGCTAAGGCAGAAAACAAACCTTTCAGTTTACCTACGGACTTAGTTTCCAAACCTCAATTTTGGTCATGAGCTAGAGAAAGACCTCAAGGAAGCCAGTGACCAAAAGGCGTTTACTTTGTAAAACGGGTCACCTGATTCTAAGGCAAAGAACACCGACTGGTTGAGTTAGACTGCCGTAAACATCTCATGGGACACCTCGGATAGGTAGAACCTACAACGTGAAGGAGGTGTTAGGTTTCTATCTGGTCTGGGAACCATTTTGGATCCCGCAGAAGAAACAGTAGATTGTGGCTTGGTTTGGAAGGGGGGTGGGTGTGTTATCCAGACTATTTAACCTGCTGTTGCTGTGACCTCTCCATTGATAATTGTTGGAAAATGGATTAATGGTAAATATTGCCAAGCCAGTTTTTAATGAGCATCATTGGGCAGTGCTAACAACTGTCATAATTCAATGGAAATGTAGAGTGTGTAAGTAAAGCAAATATACAGGTAGTTCTGGGTAATGTCTTGGTTTGACTTTAGTGCTGTCTCATCTAAAGCGAAAGTCACATCTAGTCATTTTATGATTAGAAAGAATTGGTATCTGGAGTAAAAGTGATGCAGGCGTGGAGAAAATTTCATGGCAAAGCAGTGAACCCATTGAAATGCACCCAATTTAGAAGCAACTGGTGTAATTGAGGCCTACGGACACCATAAGCACAATATGGAAAAGCACCTGTTCCTGGATGGCAACGTGCCACTGCTCTGCTGCCTGCTGTGGAGGCCATGCTACCCACTGATCAGGAATTAGAAAGTCATTAAGGAACAGAAATAGCAGGATGGTAAAGCTACAAACTGGCTCAGAATTGGAACTGAACCTGAAGTGTGGAAGCTATAGAAAGAAAACCAACATAGGTTACAAAGGAGCACGGTAGCTATTTGTGTTCACTGAGTACTCGGAGTTAGAATGCAGGAAATAATATTATACAAATTCTTAGACTCTTTTGCCAGTGGCTCCAACATCCTGATCAACAATCTTCACAGACTTTCATCTGCTTTATGCAATAGAATCTAGGGATACGCACAGGCACCAATGGACACCACTTGAGACTGGATTTGGAAGTCCAGAGAGGCTGTCAGTGTGGGCGCTGTACAGTCTGCCTTGTTCTTTGTGCAAGACATGTTGAGGGAAGAGATTTGGAGGCCATCTAGCCCATAAACACACTTGCTGTAGATGGCGTCAAAAAGACCAGTCAAGAAAGAAGATGCAATTTGAGTACACTGTGTCCAGTCAAGTCAAGTCTGGGAGCATATCCTGATTCCGCACTTTGCCATACCCATGTCACCACAGAACCACCTTGGGCCCTGGATAGCAGCCACCCAGGCAGACAATCTGTCCATCCCCAGCTCTCAAAAGTAACCATCTATCTGCCACAGTAAGGTAAAATGTGACCATCCCCTTGGCCTTCTCAGCTGCCAGGGTCTTCATTACTAAGGTACCTGTGTGCTGGATCATGCATGGATAACCAAGCCATATGTTCAAATTGTCATAGCTGATGTCCTCTCACCATGCAAGTGATACTCCTCTTCTGACTTCCTAAGTAACCACTCATTTGCCACAGTCATTCCAGCAGTGCCCAAAGATCACCCATGTTCAAAAGACATCCAGTTGTCACCTTAGGTTAATGGTTAGCATTCAAGTCTCACAATCATAGAGAAAGACAGGATGCACCATTACCCCAAAGACCTGGACCTTTAATCTCCTGCAAATGGTCAAAACATTCAAAGTCTTGGTGCTTCTGATCTTTAGGTCTGTTTGTGAGACCTGTATGCTGAACATGGAGCTATGATGACCACTTGATGTCTTTGGTTCTTGGACACCAGAGGCTCCTTGGATGCCACTGCAATGACTGTGTCAAATGAGCGGTTACTTTGGTAGACTGAGTTGAGGTGTACTACTGGCATTGTGAGAGGATGGTCCTTCCAAAAGTACAGTCAGGTGGCACGTTTTCCTGAGCATGATCCAGCGAGCTTCAATGTTGAGGACCTCAACAACTGGCAAATGTCAAGGAGATGATCATAGACAACATAGCTGTGGAGGATTTGCTTTAAATAAAAATATAATCAAATCTTGGGTGAATAAGTAACAAATTGCCATATCGCTTTTTATTGTTCTTCTTCCTATTATTATTCTTTCTATTAAACTTTTAACAAGCGTCCATTATCCACATATGTGTGGCTCTTTGTACGCAAACATGTCAAGTTGATAGAAGCAAATAAATTACTGATCTTACCAATGATTGCCACCACATTTTAGAGAAATTCCTCGAATGATCCTGTTTTTCTCTACACTATTATTACAACTTTTTGTTGATTTGCTGATTTTAAAACATTCAGAGGTTCTTTTTCCCCCCAAGCTGTCTACAGTACCTTTGTGGTTTTATCTTTTGAGTGTAATAACAATGGAATACAAAGTTTTAAAGTAATTTAAGCCCTTCTTCCATGCTGTTCCCCTGAATTAATTAGCATTTTGCCAACTACGTGTATTTTAACTGTCTGAATTCTATGGTAATATTTCCCTTAAATCATTGTTTAGTGGGCTTTTTTTTTGTGAAATATCTTAATTGCAGTCTTGTCTTTTGTTGCATTGTCAAGGGATCAGTTGCCAACTTGTCTATACAGTTCAAAGACGTCAGCGTGGAATGACAGCATTAAGGAATACTCAGGCTCGTGCATGCAAAGGTAATAATAAAAAAATTAAGAGAATTGCCAGTTTCATTGTGACAGTTTGCTGCACATTAAAATAACATTTGGAGATTAAATAGCTTCTATCGTATAGTCTATCCCTAATTAATCTAATGTATTTAATTTAATATATTAATTTAATTGACGTAGTTAATTATATTTTTATTGCTGAGCAAAGATTTTCCCATTTTATTACAAAAAATTAAATATAAATTGCAGCACCAAACTCCACTGATTAACCTCTAACCCAAGTGTAGTCAAGGGGGGTAAAAAACACACATTTTGACAGGTGGAAGCTGCTCAGTTCCTGCAGGAAGAAGCCGACACCAGCTCACATCCCTGTGTGTCCTTCCTGACACGTTTACTCCACCTCACTGGTCAAATCAGTCAGAGCAGCAAAACAATACACATCTTCCAGCCTCCTCTCATCTCAGCCGAGAAAGAGACGATGCTTTCATATCAATACGCTGTCATGTCTCGATGTAGCACCTTCCCCTTTAAGGTTACAGCAGCATTGTTGATGTTGCTCAGATGGGAAACTCCAGCTTTTATCATTGTGTTTTGGGCAGAGAGGAGAGAAGCAGGAGATGAAGGAAACATTTCTTCTTAAAAAGTGGGTCCAACAGCATATTGCCAATGATTGGTCAACCGGGGAACTTCAGACGCCAGTTTACAAGGTTTCATAAAGTCGGTGCAATGATGGCTGCTTTCTTTGAATGCCAGCACACCAGGTTGGCATATATGTGAAGCACACACTGCTTTTCCAGTTAATATCAGAAGAAAAAGTCTTGTGCTGTAAAGCAGCGGTCTCAAACTAGCATCCCATGGGCCAACCAAGGCCATGATCCAATGGATTATGGCCAACCTTGTCGTTCAAAGAAGTCAAATAATAAAACTCTAAGTCTTTGGCATCAGTACTAGGATAGTTAACATTCTCCAATATTTAGATAAAATCACACAATCAGAAATGTTATCTCTGGCAGTGTGTGGTGCAGCTTTTGTCAGGTTTCATACATTAAGATTGCAAAAGATTGCAACAGCTTTCACGCAATCAGGATCAACTTAGATTGCAAAGAGGAATGGTAAGGTTAGAGGTCATTAGTGTTTACTTCTATTTCAGTGTTCATTTTTACACTCAGTTTCACTTAATTTTGATGTGCCATTGTGCACGTGCCTGATTTTAGACCTGGTTTTTGCTGTTCTGTGGTGCTTTCACTTTCTGGTATAATGCACTGGGATTACAAGTAACCACAGCTTATTTTAAGACCAGTACGCCCTTGGGAACGCAGATGAGCACAATCACTCTTGCAACTTACACAACATGAGTGCTAGGTGTGAAAATGGCAGCTGCGTTGGATGGAAACGCACAATGCACGCTGCTTTGCGCCATGTGTACGATGTGGTCAAGTGAGGCTTTCTTCTGGAATTGAATTTGCAGCCAGCTGTAAACTACAAGTCCCATTCCACAGCGGGAGGATCGCTCCTTCCATTAGCCTTGGCATTGAGCCGGCTACAAATGGGAGATCCGTTGTAGTCAGGAAGACCAGTTGGGACAAGGCCCTCTGTCACAAACTCATTGTCTCGCCATCAATCTGGGGACCTAACCACCTCCACAGCAGATGGAGACCCAGCAGGATGACAGGAGTCCATGCCCTGAGTCTCCACCCCACAGAGTCTACATGCTGGGAGTAAGAAGGGCCACCGCTATGGGGGAGCCCGGTAACCAAGACTGGACCTCCTGTGGATGCACCTCTGGATGAAGTCCTAATGTTGTCCGTGATTAATGGGAGACAAATGTAAGTTTGCCGGCATGAAAATAAGCCCAGATTTGACATTAATATTCTATAAAGGTTCTCCATCTCAGCAAGTGCTTTGGTGACCACATTTATCACAAAATAAAAAAGTCTAAAATCACACTTGGAAAACATTCTTCTTACATTTAAGAGTGGAAAATGGCATTAAAGATGGCCTGGAAGGGATAAAGATGACTTGCCTTGAATGAGGATATGTAATTATATTCATAAAGAGACCACCTGCTGGGGGCACAGGAAAACTGTTCCTTAGCAACAACATGCAAGATCTCACAAGTCACATCTTAGGAAAATCTGATCGGATCAAGATCCAAACAGAAATACCTTAAACGACGTCGTGTTATCAGTCTGCTGAGTGTCTCGGTGTCTATCAGTAATCCCTCCCAGACGACAAGCAACGTGTTCATATACTCATTTTAAAACACAGAGATGACACAATATGTGCTGTGAAATCAAATTTTAAAAAGCATCTCATGTAGTCCTCCAGTTAGAAATGGTTAACTATTTGCTTAACTTATTCATATTATATTTTCTTTGTCATTCAAATGCCACGTTTAAAATGTTATTATAAATGCAAATTACACATTCTAACATTCTTGACAAAAAAAATTCTGTCAAACGGATTATTACTTTACTGTAGAATGAATGAGGCATACTACAAAGTGTGCAGTGCAGGTGCAACGTCCACATGCGCTCGTAGTCGTAGTGCACGTAGGTGCAAGATGGAACATTTCAGATGTTCATGCGTGATGATCAGTAAGCATACTTTTGTTGGGTAAATGGTAAATAGATGACATTTGTGGAGCGCTTTTCCATCTGGTGTATATATTCAAAGCGCTTTTCAATGATGCCTCACATCAGCTTCCAGCCTGATGGTGAATTGAATTATTTGAGTTAACCTGGGTCAGATATGGCGTTATTTTCTAATTCAAGACAACTTAAAATGTGTTCCTGTTATTCTAAAACCCATCCTCTGAAGCCAAGAGCAGATAATACTTATGTAGTACTACTGTATATAGTCCCGTTTTATGTGGCACGTCTAAGTTAAATGTGACTAGTTTTACCGAATTTGAGACACGGTTCCTGTTACTGGCCCACTCAGTTGTCCAGCAATCCAATGACTGGAAACTCTCTTCTAACCCTACAGTTGTTTTGAATAAATAATTTGACTGCAAGAGTACAGGTGGGCAGCGCAGTGCCTTAGTGGTTAGCACTGTTGCCTCACAGTAAGAAGGTTGTGAGATTGATTCCCACCTATGACCTTTCTGTGTGGAAGAAATGTTACATTCAGAGAAGGGGGCCAGGGGGGGTGGAAACTTATACATAACCCCTGTGTAAATATGAAGCAATCACGAAGATGAAGTGGCAACATAATTTGCTGTTTTGAAGATAAGTGCCATATCTTCTGTCTATTGTAGACCTTGTGGAGGACCATAGATGATTTACTACAGGAAATCAAGTTTATATTTTTATTGGACATCTCATTATTTAATGTTATTTCAACAATAATACCACTTGGAAAAATGTTTTTCACAATAAAAGTCTATTTTTTGCCACTTAATGACAGACAAGCCTCACCCATAAATCCCATGAATGCTTAACCCGCATGATCCAGTTTCCAAATTAGCAGAATAAACCAGCTAAGAGCACAACTGCCTTTTGTGAATCGGTTAATGAAGACAAAACCACCCACAAGGTTTTGTTATCAGGGAGTCTATGAGCAGCAGTTAGTGTAAATTGTAACCAGGGTGGTTTGGTTAAAGGGCCAACAGAAAGGCTTCATTGCCCTCTTGTGGTGATGCCTTTATGAATCTTCAGTATTTTTGCAGATTCTTGAGGTCATCTGTCTGACTTATTTACATTGTAAAGTATTTTTGGTGTGTCAGACTGACTGAGGTGGAAGGTCATCCGATCCTCGGGTTCAAGTCAACACAGACAATCTGTACTGGACATTATGGTCCACAACTTCCCTGGTTTCATTCCTGACATGAGACATCTTTGTCTTTTTGTTCTGCTTATTTTCTGGAAGTTTATGTGCTTACAAAAGTTTCCACCGCATCCACAAGGGCACTGCACACTTCTAAAATTGATACGAGGCTCTTATACATGTCTAATCTGACCTTGTAAATCACTTTCTCATAACTGGTTTAGGGCTACAGGAAAGATTAGGATTTGCTATCTCTGAAATGCACAAAAGGTCTTGAAATTTAAACAGTAAATCTTAAGCAGTATCAGAATTCCAGTATATTCTGAGTCCACTTCCAAACGTTGAACAGTTCTGATGTCTCTGTCCACATGCACGCCTGCAATAAAGATGAACGGTAACATGCAGAAATGGTACAAGCAGAGTGTCTTCATAAAAGCAGCTTTTAATGTGTAATATTACAGAAAATGGTATTGTGTTTTGCACTGCAGGGTCACTGCATATCACCTTATGGTGTACAACATTGTTGTGTGTTTTAATAGGGTATAATGCAAGTGGCAAATACTTTTTCCCACCGATGTGTTTTTGTTTTGTTTTGTTCTGTTTTGCACTACTTGGCCATCATGTGGTGAACAAAAAAAAACCTTTATCTATGTCTTGTACTGTTCTTTTAGTATCCTTGAATGTTATATTAACACTAGTTTTCATAGGAAACCTTTTTTCAGGGCATGATCATAGCTTTTTTTTTTTTTTTTTTACCCCCGAAATCAATGTTACTTTTATTTGTTTGTCTTGTTTTGCACTGTAAGGCCACCATACTGGGGAACAGGTGGGGGGGGGGGGGGGGGTGCGTGTAATTCTACTGTCGTTCATTTTCATCGTCATTAATTTTTAGAACTTGTTTTAATACCCAGCTGAAGCAATTCTTTTCACATGTTGTTAATTAACGCTTGCAGACTGATAATGAGGACATTTCTTTTTTTTTTTTTTTCTTTTTTTTTTTGCAGAGGAAGGTGAATCTGCGAACCACAATGGAAGTAAGTGCTTGTTGTTAAGTTAAATGTGTTTGTCCTTTATTGTGTTTTTATGGTCATGCTGTTGTATCTGGTTTATACAGTGTCACATAATAATGAATTAAATACGGTCTAAATGTGTTGCCATGTTCGCTGATCCTTGGGCTTTTTCAATACAGATGACAATAAAATTACCTATCTTTTATATTTGAATGGTTAAATATAATTAATAATGCATTTATTTTCTAGTGTAATATAATAGTACAATAATAAAATATATATATATATATTTTTTTTTTGCTTATTCCCAGAAATTTGTGCTTGTTTCTAGCGTATCATCTGGCAACACTGGACGTGAACGCAGCACCAAAGCGAACGGAATCGAGGACATGAAAACAAAAATGGATATCGATTGAAAAGAGCCAGGTGAGTGTGATGAGGCGTCGTCTGTTGTAAAATCATCTGCATATATGTCATTTAGGCAGCAAACAACGACGAAAAATCGTGTAGTGGCTCATGATGACCGCTACTTTGTTAGCTTTGATAGCCTCGCAACGAAGGCGTTCCCCCAAGGTTAGCACGGCGGCAAATATTAGCATTCGTTCGCTGATTTAACTTTAAATGTCAACCTATTTTTCCCCCTCTCCTTTGTGAAGCTTCTCTTAACATTAACCGCCTTTAGCCCTCGTCCGTTAACTGCCCGCGTTGTTCTTTAAAAACTCAAACAGCAGGTGTTTTTTTTTTATCCTGCAGACAGTAAA